>NC_134407.1:165700856-166000856 GCF_038048845.1 Mixophyes fleayi
ATCTAAATATGTCACACACAATACTACTGGTAGACGCTGGAGCACTACAATTCCAGTCATATCATCATCTAAGTATGTCACACACAATACTACTGGTAGACACTGAAGCACTACAATCCCTGATATATCATCATCTAAGTATGTCACACACAATACTACTGGTAGACACTGGAGCACTACAATCCCTGTTATATCATCATCTAAGTATGTCACACACAATACTACTAGTAGACACTGGAGCACTACAATCCCTGTTATATCATCATCTAAGTATGTCACACACAATACTACTAGTCGACACTGGAGCACTGCAATCCCTGTTATATCATCATCTAAGTATGTCACACACAATACTACTAGTAGACACTGGAGCACTTCAATCCCTGTCATTTCATCATCTAAGTATGTCACACACAATTATACTGGTAGACACTGGAGCACTACAATCCCTGTCATATCATCATCTAAGTATGTCACACACAATTATACTGGTAGACACTGGAGCACTACAATCCCTGTCATATCATCATCTAGGTATGCCACACACAATACTACTGTATATACAATACCTGTCAACACATGTTTCCTCAATATGAATATAACATGCTTTTGGAAATGTAAAAATTTTCTTGGCTAAATATCAAATTATAAAATCAAGAATCGCACTTAAGAGGCAGATACAATTTCATTTTTCTGTGCAGTTAGTCAATATTAACATTTCCAGGGACAGATCTCTAAAGCCTGGCACGGTCCCTGAAATGGGTTAGGTACCACTTTCCGACGGTTAATCTGCCGACAATTATCCCAGTGACAGGGTAAATGTCGACAAATTCATTCTGTCCACATGTTTAAAATGTAGACATTGTGACTCTCGACAGTAGTGATGTTGACAGTCACAATGTCGACATTAAACGAGCAATACCGGCAGACCTGGCAGCTATTCCCCAGGCTTTTAGTGACCCCAATTTTGATAATACTAGGATGAGAGCAATAGGATTAATCTTATTTTTATTAAAATGTTTAATCTTTCGTGTGCCGGCAGCTGGCGTGTCCAGTGGTTTTATTGCCATCGGGCCCGCTGGATGCCAGCACATATTTTCATTGTCTTCATTTTAAAAATGTGGACAAAATGAATATGTCGACATCTACAATGTCACCATTTTGGTATCGACATATTCAGTGTCGGAAATATGACCACCACCGCCTCAAATTATGGACAGTTGACAACTATAAAGTCACACATAAGCATTTCCACATCAGAAATGCTTTCCTGCATTTCCAAAACATTTACCAAGAGACAAGGGGGACAAGTGCTTCTCTATGAGAACGCAGGTCACTATAAGAATCTGGGATGCCCACACCATGTCCATAAACTGTATCTATGAAATCAATTTTTCAGAATTGATTATAATTAGCTTCTGTTTTCCCTGTTCTCATTTCAGGAGACCTCCATTATTTTTAATTGTGGAATGAACCCTTTCCCCCAAGTAGCAGAACCACTGGGCGTCCCTGCCCTGGACTCTCTTGGTCTTGGAGGTACTCACCACTGCTGACTACTCAATCACAGGAGTTTCAACGTAAACAGGAGATGTCAATGTGGATTGTCCACTCTACATTGCTTTACATTTAATATTCTGAGGCATCATGGGAAAGAAAGAGCTGGAATAAGCGAGGCAGTGACGCCAAGGCCTCTCAGGTCATTGGCCTCTACACTGACTACCTGCAGATAGCCAGTGTAATTGCACATTCCTAGAGCTAGACTTACCCCATCAGAGTTTAAGCATATAGTAATATGCTTGGAGTTATACTCAGGGTTCATTATAATATAAAGAAAACTAATAAAAATATCAGAATAGAACTACATTATTTACACTGTTATTTTTGGTAACATAGCAGTTTAGCAGTTTTATACAGCATACTTAATGCCCTCTACACATTCTGTCCAGCATAGTAAGCCACAAAATCAATGGTATTACATACTACTCAGCAGGGCCGCAAAGAGGAATTTTGGGCCCTGGTACAGCAACTTTTTCGGGCCCCTTCCATCGGGGGCATGGTCACACTGAGTTGGTGGCTCCTCCCATTACATCGGCATGCATGGGCCCCCAGCCAGGCCCGATACGGTATACTTGCTCCCCCCTCTTGGCGCCTCTGCTGCCAAGTGGCAATGCCACCTATGGTTGGTGTTATCACGTGAAATCAGAGCTAAAATACAAAATGTCTATCGATTTAAAATGAAAACATTTACTACATGCAGAGACATCCTCTATCTGCAGAGACCAATATATACATAACATATACCAATCTTCTTTTCCTGCTAATGCTCAGCTATCTGTCTTATCTATTTCTAGCTCACTAAGACACTGGCATCAACCTCACAACATTGATTAATCCAGCAGTTCGACACAGTTGGAAGAGCTCAGTATAAAACTGGTTCAATTAAAAAAAAATACACAGACACTTTATTCCTCTTGGCAACAGTCAAGACCAAAGTGTGATTAACACATTAGAAGATTACATCACTTGTTTAGTGCTATTTCACTAAACTTGTGACTCTTTTTGTGGTATTTCACTGCAGGCGTTTGCGTGCCAGCGATGCTAATTAAACATAAATGTCGATTAGATTATACTTGACTTTCTGGATGCACCGGAGAGCAGCAGGTGCAGTTGTCCTGGTCTGGTAAATCCTTCCCCTTTCACAATTCATGCTCCAATAATTATGCAGTCTCCCCTCTCTCTCTCTCTCTCTCTCCCAGTCTGCACTGCATGAATACATGTTCTTCTGTAGAGCTGGAAACAGGTTGTGAAACCCAGGAACCCACCAAAATTGGGAGGGGGGAGGGGGTCTGGGGGAAAGCCCAGGGTAATGACAGCAAAGTGGGTGATATGTAGCTAGACAACATAGGTATAAAGCCACATGTAACGTGGTCACTTCCACAGCAATAATACATGGCATAGCAAGCCCGAATAATGGAAACAGGGCTTAATGGAGCCCCTAAATCTTTACTCACAAATTCAGTACCTTACCAATAAACTTTTGAGGCATGGAGCTTTTCCTCTTCGCCACATTGCTGGCTAAACGATCCAGCACCATTGCCCGTTCGCTCCCCATTTCCGGCTTCATCTGCTTGGGCTCATCGACAGCTGCAAAGAGGAGAGGGAAGAAAGAGTCAAACCAAGTGAAGAGAAAAGATAATCTTTAGCATATAAATCCCCCAGACTAAATGTCACATGCTTTATTTTTGCCAGAGTTGTATAGTTTATATTGTGGTCAGAATAATACAGACGGATGATAATGTCGTATTTCTTAACACAGAAAGAGAAAAAAGCATTATGGCCCATACAGATAACATTATCTACATGTTCAAGCGGAAATGACAAGAAGTCTGTAAGAAGGATTTGTGGAGGAATACAGAGATTGTTTCTGTCACTAGCAGAAAATATCCATTTCTTCTATGTCTGTCTCCCCCCAACTTATCCTATGAGACACAAATTCTTTACACCTTTTAAAATGTATATCTATAGAATCTATGGCCTTACTTGTGGAAGATAAAAAACATCACTATAAGTTACAGTGATACTATGATAATCAATGGAGCACTAGATGTCTATTGGAGGTTGTTGATAAAACAATAAAATAGTTAAACAAAAAAATATAAGTAAAAGCTAATACTAGATAGATATGGACACTAAGAAAGCAAGCAGATGCAAATGTTCATACACATCAAGCATTAGAAAGAATAGATTGTTATATGTGATGGAGAAAACAGCAAAGTTAGGTGGTCATAGCCTACTAAACACATATAATGCAAACATCGTCCTATAACCTCTGATCTCAATGCACAGGCCACCTGCAAGCTGCCTTGTCTCTGACCACTTTCTGTCTCTTGTCAGTATTTCCACTGAGCTGGTTTGAGGTTTTGTCTTCTCTCTCAATTCAAGGCGAGCACACGGGTATCCTCGCTGTCTAATAGCAGGCATTGCTTCCTGTCCCTTCACATTTGTGGTCAGTGGAGGAAGGAGAGTGGAGCACAAGGTGGCTGTATGCACAAACTCTGTCTTGTGCACAAGATGGTTATCAAAGCCCGAGTCAAGTCTTGTAGCAATATTACATAAAATGTTTCACAGTTTACCGTTTTCAAGACATGCTGTCCTGGCATAATTGTGCTATCTGTCGTATAATCTCCGAATAACATTGGCTGGAATCTGATAAAGTGTGAAAATTGTTTTTGTTTTCAAGGGAGGTGCCTTAGAATCAAAACTGATTTTTCTTCTTTTACACTTAGCTGCATTATTATATCTACTGTACACCTAACACAAGTATTGGCTCCTAACACAGGTTAGTCTGCCCAGACATGGAAATAAAGAGCTTTGTGTCTGAAAGCATAGGGAACTATATGACACAGGGGAAATAGCACAGAGAAATCTATAAGAGACATTATGTGGAAAAGGAGAGAGGTATTCAGTAAGCGTAAAATGTGATTATCTAGGGAATGTGACGAGCCTGAAGAGGTGTCTTTTTAATGACCAAAGCATCTGTGTTAATGGCACTGAGATTAAACCCACCAGACTCACTAATGTTTTGCAGATAAACACGACATCGTTCTTTGTGTTCCTCCAGAGAGCTGCGCTGCTTGTAGCTACGTCCACAGAATTCACACTTGAACGGTTTTTCCACTGAGGACAATAAAACAATAGCTTGATTCTGTATCTCTACATGTAATACACAGCTTACAACAACCTGTACACCCTGTCTGAAACACATGCTGTATTACTGAAGCAATGTCAAACCTCAAATATATTAACATTTTATTTCCATGTACTTTAAAATGCTCTAGAGAAGCGTAAGGAAGAGTGAAGGTTTGCTCACCAGAGTGCGTGCGGAGGTGCCCAGACAAGGCATCTCTCCTTTGGCAGGCGTAGCTGCATAAGTGACATTTGAAGGGTTTCTCTCCAGTATGCAGCTTGCCATGTCGTAGCAAGTTCCCCTTCTGGGTAAATGAGGCTCCACACTGATTGCACTGGAAAGGACGTTCCCCTGAAATAGGCAAGCACCGGTCTTTAGCACATGGAGAAAGTCTGACATGGAAAAAAGGTTATTAGAAGCAACACACCAGATTATGTCATATCATGATCAGGTGATATTCAAAACACCACATCAAGATCTAGATGACAGTATATTGAGTGCCATTTTTACAGGGCACATCTAATTAATAATGGGTTGCTCTCCTGTTTGCCCTGTAAGAGCTTGAATTTGCTGTGGCATAGAGTCAGCAAGGTTTTGGAAATGTGGTGCAGGGTTGATGGCCCATGTTGAATGCAATCAATCTCACAGGTAAGTTCCACTCTAAGTAGCATTTTCCATTTCATCCCACAGATGTTTGTTTGATTTGAGATCTGGTGACAGGAGCACGATACATTCAGCTGAAATAGCTGTCACATTCCTGAAACCATTCCACAACGTCCTAGCCTTGTGACATGGACATCCATGAAAGGATTTCCCTTATTGGCATTCAAATGTCATTCTATTTGAATCAAGGAACCAAATACATATTATAAAACACGCACCATTACACAACCAACAGGTTAGAACCTTTGGCTTCTCATCAGTGAGAAACAGCAGGAATTTGGATTCATCAGACCAAGCAATGTTTTCCAACCCTCCAGTGTTTATAGTCCACAGACCCTTGCAACTGTAAGACTGTCAGAAGTGAAACCTGGTTGGTTTCTTTCTTTCTTTATTTTTTGCGCTAAATTGATAGATTTATATTTTTAGGGGCTAATGGGACTTTCTTTAGGAAGTGGATTGTAATAAACATATTTTTATTCAATGGGCTTTACAGAGAAAATAAAAGAAAAAAGGGGAAAATACACTTTTCCACAGCTTTCATAGCTACATGCATGTAGCACCCCTCTCCCTATCACTCTAAAAGGGGTGGTGAAATGTTCTCTCTCTTCAGTGCCTCCACCCGAGCCTTCTACACAGTATGGTGAGATGCGGACTGTGACTGAATCCACCAGGGGTTGACTCGGGAAACCCTTTGTACCCATCCACACTAACCCTCTGAGTAATACATACTTGCCTACTTTCAGGCAGTGCAGTCCAGGAGATGGGCGTGACTAGAGGGCGGGAGGGGGTGGGGCACAGTCAATCGTGCCATTTTGCAATTCCAATTAGATTGTAAGGTCTATGTGAGCAAGGCTCTCACACGATTTGTCTCATGTGCACTTGATGCATGCCATTTACAGTGACAGTTAAAATTACAATAGTGATCTTAAAATCATGACTACTTTCACCTCCAGATTTAATTCCAACATCTGTGAGCACAGTTCAGAAAATCAGTCTTGCGATGTAACAACATATTGTTAATGCTAGAATTTATATATGTTAAATTTAGAATTTAAGACATGCATAGACAACCTGAGTACAAACCATCAGACCAGGGCAGAACAATACATTGTCATTCCCATAGGAAAATTTGGGGGACCCAGTGATGCCACTCTAGCCTCCACAACCCCCAGCTGTGCATGGTCTAGCACATCCTCCCCTCCACTCTGCTTTTTTAAGGGCAAAGGAGGGGACCAAGGGAGAACCGAGGGCCTCATAGGGGAGGTGGATCAGGGGCCAACAAAACATTGCTAGACTCCCCTCACCCCTGGGCCCCGTATATATATATATAATAAGAAGTCCAAGCCCCTCAAATACATTTACATTCAAAATTGAATCTATATACAAGTTCATTGAGTTTTACTTTTATGTTGCTGTTGCTTTTAAGGAACATTACATAAGAGATAGCAAGAACGCGGTTATTAACCTGAAGCTTAAGTCCATGGAAATTGTAGGGGCAATGTAACAGGGTTGAAAGAAATGTCATAGCCTCAAAGATGTGACAGGACAAACATAGAGTGAAGGAACAGATGGGGCCTATGAATGTAGAAGACAATGGGAAGTTTTCTAAAAACATTGTACATGCTGTTGTAGCTCTGTGAAGCTCTGTGGGAGATGGTACGTACCTGTATGGCTTCTCTTGTGTACCAGTAAAACATTGAGGCTGTTGCAGGAGAGTCCACAGATGTCACAGTACAGTTTTCCCATACTGGGTCTGTTGAGGTCATAGGACATGTTATGTCTTTCCATTTGGACGCTATTGTAGGTTGCACAATCTGAGCCATATTCATAGGACAAGTCAATCTCCTCTGGGTGCTTAGAGGCTGCCGACTCTGCGGATTCACTTTTTACATTCACCATGTTCTCTGAAAATGGGAAGCACAAAGACCTAATCAGTAAATTAAATTATTGGGCCCATCTAAAACTCACTTTTTATTCCTTCTATATGAACATACATAATGCAGACAAGTGGTATAGAAAAAATGGCAAAATCAGTAGTATATGTCCATAAATAATTAAAGGTCAAATTGTACTGATTTAATCTGTGTCCCGTTTGGTCGTTGACATTTGGAGAAAATTAAATCTTATTGTGTTTGCGGATGTCTTTAGATTTATTAAAGTCGTGCACATGTTTCTCCTTTTTCATCTGACCACAGAGAGGCTGCTTCTGTTGATAATTTTAAATTATTTTTTATATTCCAGCAGCATATTAAGCACCATGGCCTAATCATATTAACTCTGTGGGCTAGATTTACTAAGCGGCGGGTTTGAAAAAGTGGGGATGTTGCCTATAGCAACCAATCAGATTCTAGCTATCATTTTGTAGATGGTACTAAATAAATGAAAGCTAGAATCTGATTGGTTGCTATATAGGCAACATCCCCACTTTTCCAAACCCGCAGCTTAGTAAATCTAGCCCTGTGTGCCCATATGGATCACAACATAGTTGTAGACCATTAACTCTGTGTGCCCATATGAATGACAACATAATTGTAGAACATTAAGACAAAAATGAACATTATTAACAAATAGGGTATATACGACTGTAGTAATGATGTTTCTGTCAGATAAATCATATCATACATACATATATAAAAATAATTTGTTTTTTTCCATGAAAAAATATCTGTACAGTGAACTTAAATCTAAAAAATATGTATCAAACTCCTGAAGGATCGTGGTTATAGCAGTTACAATGACAACTAAACCCATGAGTCTTTGCATAACTCTGGAACAGGTCCATAGAGGTTGGCAATGTTTTTTTGTTACATAGTAATTAAGGTTGAACACAGTTCATGGGGTTGATTCTTTCATAATTTCACATAACAAAATACAATTTTTAATGTCTAATGTTCCCCTTCTACCTAACCTCCCTACATTTCATTATTCCTTTTTTCCCTTAAACCCCCTTTTACTTGTTAAACAGTTTTGAAAATCTGGGAGAGATTAAAAAAATAAAACTTATCGTTATCAGAGCAATAACATCCAGTCCTACAAACTGTATGCACAGTATGTTGGTATTATATTTCTTTTGCATTACTACAACATTAATTATTGTACTGTTCTGAACACTTGTAACAATACACACAGAATAAATACAGAACAGAACTATGAAAAAATAGTGTGAGGGCAAATCTCATGGTTTAAACTGTGGGACATGTAGGGTAAAATCTGTCAAATGGGCCCATAAATCCACAGAGTCAACAGCCTCTAATCATCCAGAAGGGATAACAGTCAATCAACGGGCCCCACAGCAAAATTTACGTTGGGGCCCTGCGATCGAGTACTAGAGCTGAAAGCCCTTTAGGGGTTTCACTCTGCAAGCGCCTGCCCCCGTACATGTTCAGAAGAGCAGAGTGGGGACCTCCGGCAGCATATGGCCCAGCATAATGGAGACCTCAGCCCTGGTGGGCCCCATAGTAACCACAAGGACCAGTGGTGGCAGTTTCACTACTGGTCTCCACAATCTGACAAATATTCCTGAAAGTAATGTCCTGAGAATGCATAATCTGAGTGTCTACATGTCAGGAACTGTGGTTAATCAGCATCCCTAAAGTGAACCTCCCGATCCACAATACTGTCATGGTGTACCTAGGAGCACTACAATCCCAATAACGTTATGATTACTGCTTTCGATAATAACATACGGTTTTGTACTTTAAGAATTCCTGCTCAATAATTACCCTAAAAAGACCAGAGGATAAATGTATCAAGCTGAGAGTTTTCCGGCGGGTTTGAAAAGCCAATCAGATTCTAACTATTATTTCTTTAGTACATTTTATAAAATGATAGCTAGAATCTGATTGGTTGCTATAGGCAACATCTTCACTTTTCAAACCCGCCGTAAAACGCTGAGCTTGATACATTTACCACCAGATA
Source organism: Mixophyes fleayi (assembly GCF_038048845.1). NCBI lineage: Eukaryota > Metazoa > Chordata > Amphibia > Anura > Limnodynastidae > Mixophyes > Mixophyes fleayi. The sequence goes on from NC_134407.1 coordinate 165,710,125, forward strand.
TTAAGAATACACCATAAGAGTTGCATCTAACATTGGGGAAAGATTTTATTGGGCAGTTGATCAATATTGACAAACAGGGGAAAATCTTTAAAATCTGGGATTGTTTCTGAAAATGGTGAGAGAGTGGCAGAAACTCTCTACGAGGTGTGTGACAGGAGCACTACTGGAATACTGACAGACCTACACCAAGAAGTGACATGAGGGTACTGACAGACATACACCAAGAAGTGACAGGAGTACAGCCAGGATAGTAAGAGACATACATCAAGAAGTGACAGGAGGGTACTGACAGACCTACACCAAGAAGTAACAGGAGCACAGCCAAGATAGTAAGAGACATATATCAAGAAGTGACAGGAGCACAGCAAGGATAGTGACAAACATACACCAAGAAGTGACAGGAGCACAGCCAGGATAGTAAGAGACATACACCAAGAAGTAAAAGGAGCACAGCCAGGATAGTAAAAGACATACATCAAGAAGTGACAAGAGCACAGCCAGGGTACTGACAGACATACACCAAGAAGTGACAGGAGCACAGCCAGGACAGTGGCAGACATACACCAAGAAGTGACAGGAGCACAGCCAGGATAGTAAGAGACATACACCAAGAAATGAGAGGAGCACAGCCAGGATAGTAAGAGACATACACCCAAGAAGTGACAGGAGCACAACCAGGACAGTGACAGACATACACCAAGAAGTAACAGGAGCACAGCCAGGGTACTGACAGACATACACCAAGAAGTGACAGGAGCACAGCCAGGATAGTGACAGACATACACCAAGAAGTGACAGGAGCACAGCAAGGCTAGTAACAGACATACACCAAGAAGTGACAGGAGCACAGCCAGGATAGTGACAGACATACACCAAGAAGTGACAGGAGCACAGCAAGGCTAGTAACAGACATACACCAAGAAGTGACAGGAGCACAGCCAGGGTACTGGCAGACATACACCAAGAAGTAACAGGAGCACAGCCAGGATAGTAAGAGACATACATCAAGAAGTGACAGAAGCACAGCCAGGGTACTGACAGACATACACCAAGAAGTGACAGGAGCACAGCCAGGATAGTAAGAGACATACACCAAGAAGTGACAGGAGCACAGTCAGGACAGTGAGAGACATACACCAAGAAGTGACAGGAGCACAGCCAGGATAGTAAGAGATATACACTAAGAAACCCACAATAAAATAAAACAACAAAAACTGCATTCTCTCGCATTCTGCACCTCATAGTCTCGCCTCTATAATAAAGGAATAAATTCTAATGATCTCTCTGAGTACTTCCTCGACGTTCTATTTAGTTTTCCTTCATGGTATATGTAAAAATAACATCATTATCCCAAAAATATACACTGGTTAACCAACACTGTTCACACGGAGGACAAAACACGAGGCTTAATGTCGGTAAAAACCCTAATGCATTTGCAAACCAGAACTTTATTTAAATCCAACCAGGGTAATTCAACTAACAAAAACCCACAAGCTTCTAGCGCTTTGGACACAATACATATACGAGCAGCTAGCTGAGAACTCATAGCTGCCACACCGAGGTAATTACCACATCCTGAGCTTGGGCTGCAGTCTGTGTGTCAGCCCTGCTGATAGCACTTCCACACAGGTCTGGTGCAGCTGGAGTTTTGGTTTACTGTGGAAAAAATACTTGCAATTACTGCTAACAAATTATATTTCTGGTAACATGTTTACCATAAAAATGTTTCTTAGACCATTAAGTAATGGATGAGTGTAAATTTGTAAACTGCAGTTCATTATTTTAGTAATAATGTTGCCTATATAATATTACAACATAAAGCTGTCTCTACTGCTGTACATAATTAAATGGTGGCACTGCAGTTTTTAGGATTAGATCAATAGTGGATTGTAATAAGAGAGTATGGGCAATAGTACAAACTTGCTTAGAAATAAAGTGAACATGGGGAGAGGGATCTTCTGTATATTCCAATGAAATTGGGGAGGTGCTCATTTGATTTTAAAAAATACATATGAGGAGCCTATTTATAGTAATATATTTAGAATGAGGATATTACCATGAAAAGGTAGTCGGTAGTATATATTAAACATTATTATAGGTATAGGTAATCTAGCATGGAACAAATAATGGAATACAAGCAGGAGCACAGCACATTATATATATTCGGCCTCATTTAGAGTCAGACGCAAAGTCCATTTCAGGCGCATCCCGCACATTTCCACTGATGGGGCATGCGCAGTAAGCAACAGTACCCTGCAGTTCCATCTGCTTTTCAGACACAGTGTACACTTGCGACAGCTTGCTTCTCAGTACGAGGGACAGGGTGGAACACGGAGTTATGTAGGCGTGACCATGAATAATTTAGATAATATGGGCATCTACCCGCTAAAACTACCCTAGTTGGATCAAGATTCAGGCGGAACACACATCAAAAAAGACAGAAAAAGTGTGTCAGGAATTAGGTGGCGCAAGTAGTTAGCTAGCTGTGAGAACTGGTCACAGCTCGGTAGGTCACTACCCTCGCTTCTGTCCCCCAAGTCCGATGCCTTGGGGTCATCCTTGATTCCTCCCTCTCATTTAAGCCTCACATTCTGTCCCTCTCTAAATCCTGTTACTTCCACCTTCGGAATATATCTAAGATACGTCCCTTTCTCACCACGGAAGCCACGAAAACCCTTGTTCACTCGCTTATTATCTCTCGCCTTGACTACTGTAACCTTCTTCTATCTGGCCTACCTGATTCTCGCCTTGACCCTCTTAAGTCTATCCTCAATGCTGCTGCCCGCCTCATTTTTCTCTCCCGCCGCTCTATCTCTGCGGTCTCCCTCCAACAGTCACTACATTGGCTCCCCATTCCCTACAGAATTAAATTTAAACTCCTCACCCTCACCTTTAAAGCTCTTAGTCAATCTTCCCCTCCCTACATCTCCAATCTCATCTCTACCTACACTCCTACCCGCCCTCTCCGCTCTGCCTCTGACCGCCGCCTCACTACTTCACTGATCACCTCCTCTCACTCTCGTATTCAGGACTTTGCCCGGGCTGCTCCCCTACTGTGGAACGATCTTCCACGTTCCATCAGGTTAGCATCTACTCTCAAAGGCTTCAAGCGTACCCTTAAGACTCATTTCTTTATTCAAGTCTATCAGTCCTCCTAACGTTCTTGTCCTGGCTCTCCCCCCTAGTTAGTACCCCCATTTATGTGTCTCCCCCTTCCCTTTAGGTTGTAAGCTCTCATGAGCAGGGCCCTCTTTCCTTGTGTGCTCCTTCTACTGTTCCTTCACCCTCTGTACCTCTTGGCCTACTTCGCTAGCCCTGTTTTCCCTGTTTTTTTAATCTTCGGTCTTCTTCTTGCTGATTTCTACTATCCCTTTCAATATCTGTCAGATATAATCTGATTTGCTTTACCCTGTCACCTGTGTTTGTATATATTTGTGTATCATGTTGTGTCTTGGTTTTGTTTTCTGTATATGTAATGTACGGCGCTGCAGACCCTTTGTGGGGCCTTATAAGTCAAAGATAATAATAATAATAATAGGGTATTACGAGTGGGACGCAACTGGGGTTGCATGCCACTCCTAATATCCTACCAAGCTGCGGCACACTCCCACTCCTGCTCTTTTATGTAAGTCTTAGACATTGCGTCCGACTCTAAATGAGGCCCATTGTGTCCACCTGTTTGAGTAGCACAGGACCACAACCCCATTACATTATTGTGGCTGTTATGTGCAGATGCTGTGTCATATTTTGCTGTCTACCATAGGAATGTGCACTGCCACAAGAAAACCATTTAAATACTGCCTACTATCACTTTTTGATTACTGCTCCTTTAGATCCTCATACATGCCTAAGACTAATGAGATATCAAAGCTTTGACTTTGTGTTTTAATCACATTGTTTTATGTGTGGATATAAACGTATCCCACTCAGGGCCGGATTAACCGCAGGGCTTTATGGGCTATAGCCCAGGGGCCTCAGGCAGCTGGGGGGCCCCTAAGATCTGCCGGCAGCGTTATATATATATATCTTTCATACTGCCGGCGATCGCTGTCAGTGAAGGCACCCCTCCTCCACGGACCAAAACTTTAGCATACTGCAGCCTGCTGTACATTACAGACAGGGCAGTATCAATATTGAGACTGCATCTCCTCTCTTTTTTGGGGGGAGGGAGGGTGTAGGGGTCAGCGAGGGCACCAGCTCAGTTGGTGCTTGGGCACTCCAGAAAATTTACAGCTTATTGCAGAGACTTTTTTTTTCCTCTGTCTCCCTGGTACCCGGAAAAGCAACCAATTAGGGAGTCACTGATGTCACTGTGCAACTCCCTAATTGGTTTCTGCTGTTGCCAATCACCGCCCCTGGTAGGAACAGTGTGTACTCCCCCCCCCCCCCCCCCTCTCCCCTCTCCCGGCACTTGAAGCAGCCTCTCCCTGTGCAGTTATTGGAGGCAGACAGCAGACAGAATGTGACACAGGAAGTAACCAGACCTGTTCCTGTTGAAATGTCTGAAAAGTAAGTTGTATATGTTAAGGAGAAATACATTGGTACAAAGAAGGGTCCCAGAGCACTCTGATATAGAAAAAAACACATCATAAAGTACAGTCATGTGTGTGCTCTGCATATATTTTATTCCTAACCAAAATGCCTGAAAATACAATTAATGTAATGAAAATGGTGTTCTTATTTCTTAAAAAGTGCTAATTAATGTTTTATAATATAAAAAAAAAATATATAATAAAGATTGTAAGTGCTAACAATATCATGTTTATATTATAAAGATGTATTTGATTACATTAATATATTAAGTGATATTCCTTAATATGCAATATTAATTTAATCAAAATTGTATTTTATAAAAATACAAAGATACAGGCCAGGTTCCTACTGGCGTTGTGTTAGTGTTTTTTTAATGAGAGTGAAAACGAATGACAAATTCTACTAGGAGACTAACAGTGTCTGCATGTGGTGGAAACTAGTTCCAAAAAGGCCACTCTCTAAGGAGTGAGCTGTGCATGGTCCTGGCTGGTCTCGTAGTGCTTATTGCCCACACGCTGTGCAATAGTGCAATAGTTTAAAAACAAATAGTGGTTTATTAAGGTTAAAACAATGCTAACTGGTTATAATTGTAACAACCATTTATTATTTACCTATGCTAAAACCAGTTGGCATTATTTTAACCTTAATAAAATCATTTGCTTTCAAACTATTGCACTCCTACAAATTGTTGAACATACATAAGGTACATTAATCCATAGATATCCTTTTTGGTTTTTGAAAATACAGAGTAGGTATATTAAAATAAACATTTGTCAAGCGACGTATGCCCAATCAGATATTACTGGGGGGGCCCCCAGTAATATCGTATTGGGCATACGTCGCTTGACAAATGGGGGCCTCACAGTACCCCTAGCCCAGGGGCCTACAGTGTCTTAATCCGGCCCTGATCCCACTGTATAAACTGTGCTCAGATGGAGCAACATGTGTCATATTAAAAGTAATGGCCTGTGCTTGGAGATAACCACCTTAGACAAGCAGCCAGTCTGGCGAGCCTAAAACGGTCTTGTGGACAACTATTATAATAATAACATCTCCCAGTCAATGCATTAACCCACTTATGTGCCTGTAAACACTTGCACAGGTGTACACAAATAGGTGCACGCTATCACAAAAGTAGAACTGTCCGCTGTCCTTTTCCATGATACAAAATTAATTTAGTAGATACAAATTCACCAACAACGTCGAGAAACATCAATTTCTTCCAAAATACATTTTTCAGATATATTTATATATAAAGTGCCATTCTAGTTATATGCATTTTACAACATGTCTATAAATATATATTTGTAGCTTTGCTTGCAAGCAGTAAATGGTATTCAAGAAAAAACAATTATGCAGCATTTTTTTATTACAAATCTGCACAGACATTATAGTAATGATGATGGGTATGTTCTTGCAGAAGTGCCCATAGGTTTCATACTGAAAACTTCTCTATGTGGTTTTGTGGCAAAACCATATACTTGTTTTAAAGGTGACTTTTTAGTAGTCAGAAGGCATTACAGGCACAGTAGATAGAACCTTCTAATCTAGGACAACCAAGATAGGGGCTGTTTTTGTGGCAACCTGCAGGGAGTGGGTGGTAATGTATGAAAAAAAGAGCGCCAGACCGGCAGTAGATGAGGAGCTGCGAGTGGCTTGTGGCAGGAAGAGCTGATGCTGCAAGAACAGGACAGGCTAATAATTTACGTTAATAGGGTTTAGGGAAAGTACACACTCCTGGTCAGGTAGTGTATTAGAACAATTATATTATCACACGCAATTCTGCAGTGCTGTTGGCTGTACAATGGTATACAACTACACTGTAGAGAACAGTTATAGAAAGCAATGTTCCACAACATGCCCTCTGTAGTACTTGTTTTACGAAAGGTTTCACTTATTGAAGGAAAAGTGCACACATTGCTTTTGTTTTTTTTTGTAAATTTTTATTATTACTATTTGCCCACGTAACCTTCCTTATATAAATCACCCACAGGTTGCTGTACTGTAACCTCACCTCCCACCTTTTTAAATATTTTGCCCTCACAAGTGACTATTCTGAGAAAGAGATAAAGGCGTACTACACCAACTATACTAGCTGCTAAAAATATTCACCAATAGGTCAATAGAGATTTGAGATGAATCTGTGATTATGGAATTATGGAGGAGTACAGTAGAATTTCTTTCTTCTTCTAACCTTGTATTTATAAAGAGCCAACATAGACCGTAGGACTGCAGAGCGGAAATATAAAACACTGGGGAATAGATATTTGTACAACATATATAGCATCTATCCCCAGAAGGCCTGAATATCTACGGTAACTCGAGGTGCATCCTCCAAGAGATGGTACACAAGCGGGCAGTGCTTGTATCTCCCTTACTAGGAAAATGCTGATTACAATATTAAAAAAAATCTCAGATCACTAACCACAATAGGTGATTTTGAGGCATTTGTCTCCCAGTTGAATGCTGCTCACAGGGAGGACATTGAATAAATAATATAAAAAACATCTTCCGGGAGCACTTTCAGAAAAGGATCGTTGACCCTGGCTAATAGCTGCAATACTTATTGGTTTAGGAGTGAGGTGGCTCCAAGGGTCTGCTACCGACCTCCACAAATCTTTGTCTTACACTCTCATTGACACTAGAAGTGACCCTGAAACATACATCTGCCAAATCATGGTCTTCATTGCTATTGTTAATACTTTAACTGATTTCCATGAATGGGTTTATAAGTGGCTTTAGGGCCTTTAGTGAAGTGCTCCTTGGGCAAATCACCTATCAGTTACTGGGTGCTCTGCAATTTTACGAAATCTTCCCACGCACTACAATTAATAGATGCATGAAGGATCCTGCTCCCCCGGTAAGGATTATAGAATAGATTATTTCATGGTCATCTTCCTTTCTCGCCGCTCCTCTTCTGCCTCACCTCTCTGCCTTGCCCTTCACTGGCTCCCCTTCCCCTACCGTATCCTTTTCAAACTTCTTACCCTCACCTACAAGGCCCTCTCCCACTCTACTGCCCCCTATATCTCCAACCTTCTCTCCATCCACACTCCCGCCCGGTCCCTGCGTTCGGCCAATGACCGTCGCCTCTCGTCCACTCTGATCACCTCATCCCACTCTACAATTCAAGACTTCTCCCGAGCTGCCCCCCTCCACTGGAATGACCTCCCACGCTCCATCCGTTTGTCCACTAACTTGTGCTCCTTCAAACGGGCACTCAAAACCCATCTCTTCCTTAAAGCCTACCAGCCTTCCACCTAACCCTCTCTCCATGCTCGCTCCCATCCCCTTGCTCCTCCTCTGTTGGGGTGCACGCTTGCTCCCCCCCCTCTGACTCCCTTTGTGCCGGCTGTCTGTTTCCCCTCCCTTTAGGATGTAAGCTCTTTTGAGCAGGGCCCTTCTCCCTCCTGTCTCTCTACCTTCTCTTCTGCTCCTACTCCATTACATCTGCTTTGCCTAGAGCCTCTGAAGTTTTGGTACTAGTTGTTTATTGTTCTGTACTGTTATTCCCTGTACTGTCCATTGTTTGTACTGTGTTCGGCGCTACGGAAACCTTGTGGCGCCTTATAAATAAATAATAATAATAATAATAATGGTCAAGTGGAGACAAAAATTGGTCATTTTCACTGTTCATCTCCTGCCTTGATTTACTTGTCATATCCCACTTGGTGTCTCCAGATACAACTAAACATGGTGATGGAATGATTCTGTGTTGCAGGATTGCTTGTGCAGGGGCAAAATGCAAACTATCCAGAGTTCCTGTCACGCTTTAGCATCCATATCAGTTTGGGAAGCACATTAATATGGGAGGTTTCTTATCCAACATGTGTCCTGACTTAAGAAAGAACTGTCTGTCCATGAGGATCATAATGAAATTACTGACCCATAAGAAAATGTAAACTCTAATGGAACTTATGGAAGCTAATAGGAGACTAAGGGGAAACAATCAGACTACTTAGATCAAGGTTTCAGGAAGTGCCTTATGCAGATCAAGAGTAAGAATTTAGAAAGCAAAAAAACTGCATGGAGCACTTCTCCAGAATGACACACATTATAAAGTTAAGAAACGAATAATAATAATAATAATAATAATAATAATAATAAAAATAAATAAATAAAACAAATTAAGCAAAATCAGAAGAGGGTTGTGGTAACAAAAGAAATCAGTTAGCTGTGGTAGAAGGCACAGGAGTGGGACAAGCAGGTCAGCACAATCTACGTTGCTAATGCTATCATCCTGTCCCATTATGGCACCATGTAACACAATGCATTCCCTGGAACGACAGCCAGATGTGGACCCCCTGTGCTACTAACGGTTATACTGGCTCATCTGGCGACTTCCCACTTCAACAAAGTATTGGGCTTTGCAACTGGTTGCTCACAGGCCTCAGCCCCCACGCTTGCCACACTAGGCAGCAGCTGCTGGCTAGGACCAGGGGAGGCAGTAATATAGTCAGGGGCAGTCTGGGAAGGCAGCAAAGGATAGAGACAATGAACAAGCAGAGGTCAAGGTCACAAGGCAAAAACTGTCCAATAAGCAATCAGTAACAAATGATGAAAATCATAATAATAGCAGACACTGAGGACTGGGTGTAGCACTTAAAACAGCAATACTATATAGGAGGTTTATTTGTTTTCCTTTAAATATCATGATTAGTACATTTTAAGCATGCATCTGATAGTCAATGTTCTTAGCTGTCCTTCTACAAATCATTACCTCTTTAAAAATCTCTCTGGAGTTTGAAAAAATATGTCTGTCCGTTACACAGACAGATCTCAGCATGTCTTGTAAACAGAGGGGGGAGGATTTTAAAGTGCACAGAACAAACAGAGCTCAGAGGGACGTTCCTAAGCCGCTCTGCTCACTGCACCATGTGCCATGTGGTTGTGGTTACTATGATAGTACATGTCACTGTGCAAAACCTGCAGAATTATAAATCGTTAATAGCAGCCTGAAGAAGGAAACCAATGAAAAATGGTAATTACAAACTTCTTATAGCCTGCCAACGCAATTTGTTACAAAACACGCCTAATTTTGTTCATGGGATTGCTACTTTAAGTGTCCAGTTGCTCACACACTGTGAATAGTGGCTCAGCATATTAAACAGACAGAGAGGGTGATGCCACTGAACATGTGAGCGCATGTGTAGCCATACATCACAGGATGTACTAGAACAGCATTTCATGTTACTTAGTTCAAACCCTATATTGGTGGGTTAGTGATAAGAACATGGGGTAAGACTTTATGCTCCCACCCCCAGAAGATGGAGACAAGTGCTATATGCACACTTTACTACAGAATGCATCTAGTAAATGATCATAGCTAGGATTTGGGATACATTTGCAAAACACAACCTTTCCCAGATTTATAATTGAAGCTAAAGATGCTCTGTTTGTGAATGAGCACAGATGTCTCTACCCACTTGCCTTTCCATCTCATCATCATCAAACCTGCACACACTTTAAGTAGCTGCAAAATTTACAAAATGTAGTAGCTAACATATTTCATAAATCAAAATAAAACTCAAACTGGTGTACTTGAGAATCTTCATTGTACTGAACATTAACGTCCCTGATCCTGCTCTCCAAGTACAAAGGGATGCATGTACAAGATATGTACAACTCTAAATATGGACACAAATGGTGCGTATGCTCAGTGCGAAACTTTTTCCCCAAGACACATTTTGTTGCGCAATCAAACCCTTAATCCCCCCCCCACAAAACAAGACTTTTCCTTTAAGATAAAAAACTAATGCCAGTGTTTCTAACAGCGCAGCTTAAGTGATGATGTCCTATAATTTGTCACATTGTTACTAGCAATGAATGAAATCACGGAAACAACAGCTATGACCTAAAACAGAAATAATTTGGATGCCTTACTAGAAGTGTGTACTCACACGGTAACTAATCTATATCAGAAGGAGTTTTGTCAGTTAAATGAAGCAGGTACATGAGCTTTATCTGCCTCACACTGACAGACACAAAGATGCCCACTTACCACTGCTGTCCTCTCCTTGAAGATCCACCTGCTCCATGCTCTCTGATCGAGCCTCATCCTCTTCCTTACAGTGCTGATATACGCCATGTAACTCTGTCTCTGGGGCTCTCTTTGAAGAGCAAACACTGAGATCTGAAAGAAAATCGCACACTGACTGTACAGTACGATAGGAAACTGCGCTACAGTCTGAACTAAGTTTGCTTAATAAAACAAGGTGAGATGCAGCAAGGAAGAGAAGCAGCGCACAAGCACTCTAGATGGTCAGCTCTATAGAAATGAGAAGTGAAAATGAACATATAACAATGTTATGCTAAATATGTGGCCAATACAATGTGTTATCCCAGATTGCTAACTTTACTTATGTCCAAACATTGCAAGTGGGGCTACATGGACATTTTCTCTCACAGCATCAGATGTTGGCTTCACTGGGTTTTACATGACAAAATAAGTGACTTTCTACCATAGTTGTCTACTGTTTGACTAAGATGCTACTTGGTATGACAAAACCACCATAACAAAGTTCTTACACGGTCTTCAAAGGAGGTCTCAAGTATCCACAATTCCATGAGACTTAACAGGGTCCCAACTGGAAGTGGCTGAAGTCCTTGTTGGACCAGGCTAGCCTTGGATTGCAATAGAAGTGGCTAAAACTTCACAGAACTGAAAAAGGCCCCTTACATATAAAACCAGCGCAGTAGTCCTAGCTGCCCAACCCTCCTTATATTATGTGGGCTGGGGCTATGGCATCTTCTGTTAAAAAAATAGAAAGATAGAATTTGATGGCAGATAAGAGTCACTTGGCCCATCTAGTCTACCCATTGTGTAACCTATGCTAACCTCAAACCCTATTTGATCCTTAGTTCTTTTAAAGATAACCTTATGTCTATCCCAAGCCTGATTAAAATGCTCTTCTGTGTTCCTGTCACACTGGGGATGTGGAGCTGGGCTGTGATATCATAGCTCAGCGCTGTACTCCCAGCCCATCACTGACATGGAGGAGCAGTAGATAACGTCACAGGTAAGAAGCTGCCGACTGCTGCTCCGCCATGTCTGTGGTGGGCGCAGTATTCAGAATGTAAGCCATGTGCTTAATACATAAGTATAGATTCTGAAAAACAGACAGTCAATGCAGGTAAAGGGGCTCATTTAGAGATGGACTCATTTACTCTCCCAATGTACACAGTAAAAGACCAATGCAAAAAAAAGTGTACTTATATGTAAATGTTGAGTGCAATAAAATAGTATTCGTGCAATGCACACATCTCCCGTACAAGTGTCTGTATTTTTTTATCTAGCGTAGAGGTGTGGCTTGATAATATTAGTAATAAATGCTAAAGCCATATATTTATACATATTATAATACTGTAATAAAGTGTCATACCCAAGAATAATGTCTTGTCAGTTATTAATAAATGCAAGTGTTGCATTTTCAATCTAAAATGTGTAACATTAAATACTGTACACCTGTTGTTTTGCCCTTTAAAAATCAAATGGGCCTCTTCTTTCTTCTAGAAGCCGAAATGGAAGTGTCAATTAAGTAATGCGAATAGACTTGATATAATATAGCCACAACACTAATGTCTTAAGTAGCAGGAGGAGGGGTCAATACAAAATGAACCAATCAGAAGCAGCTAGTTAGTGCTGCTGATAGTCCTCATCATTAATGTGTATTGTTGTACCAGCCCTCCAGTACCCACAAAAGATATGCCTCCTAAGAGGTATTCCTGGAGTACCTGTCATAATTACGTGAGGACACCTTTGTAGTACTCTGCTAATGTCTGACCGCCCCTACCGCCTCTCCAGTTGCAAAGGGCGACAAGACAATGATATGCAAAAATGTATTTAGGAATGTAGGCATAGGCATTTGCGATGTTCATGCACAGAAGATAAATGTGCATCCTACGCTAAAACTCTGATGTACGTACAACTCTAAATGAGCCCCAAATTGTGACAGTGAACTGCAGTACGGTCTGAACATTATACTTCATATGATTTTCAACCTTCTCCACAAGATCTTGAAACAGGAGGGTAACATCACCTAAAATGAAAAAGATGTCTCTGCTTTCACAACAACTAGACTGAACATAGTGGGCATATTGCTTCTTAGGGGGGTTTATACTTTAATATTTCTGCAAATGCACATGTGAACTAATGTAAGTCACAAAGCTATAAGCCTGATTTGAAATTGGTTGGACCTCCAAAGGCATATAGAGTTAAAGAATGAACAGCTGGACGAGTATGAAGAATAATCCAATCAGACAAATTTTTGAGGGCAGCGTTGCATAAACTAAGAAGTACAACATTTTCTACATTTATTATATTTATTTTAGCTATCATACATCTGAAACATTTTTAAAGCCAATACACATCTGCTCACATGGCCATGTATTCTATAATTCTGTATAAGCATTCTTAAAGATTTTGGCTAGGAGTACATCATTTTTAATTTAATCTATTTATTTATTAATTTTAGGACATAGCAGTTCTGTAATTCTCACCTGAATGACCTGCAATAATCTGAGATATTGTTAAGCTGTTAATGTCATACATCAGTTCACCTGTTTTTTTTGTTTTCTAAATAGCATGAATGCAAAATGGTCACCTGGTGATACCCAGATCTAGTGAATCAAGGCAATGGGGTAAACTTATCAAGCTGCAAGTTTCTGTCGGGTTTGAAAAGTGGAGATGTTGCCTATAGCAACCAATCAGACGCTAGTTATCATTTTGTAGAATATACTAAATAAATGACAACTAGAATCTGGTTGGTTGCTATAGGCAACATCACCACTTTTCAAACCTGCCAGAAACTTGCAGCTTGATAAATTTACCCCCATGACGTTTACTGTCCCACACACATCACATATTTAGTCTTTTTCTAAACATATATTGTCTCAATAGCCCACAACAAACCACTTGTAACAGCAGGATATTAGCTCAAATTAAAATCAAGCATTTAATTTCACTTTTAGGAACATGGAAAAATATGGAGATTGTGTTACCTGCTGGTTGTGGCTGTTCTTGGCAGTTCACAGACTCCATACTTGTGTCAACATCTGAAAAACCACACAAAAATTCTATAATTATTAAACTAAATAACAAAACGCAATATAATTGCACAGTGCATTAATTATACACGTAGAAGAAGACGCATCAGACCCAATCATATGCACTAGGATTTTTTTTCCAAGCTGTGTATATATTCTTTTTATAATTTTCTTTTAGAAATGACAACATATACATTCAACATAAATGATCAGCACACAAGCAGGCCCGGCGCTCCCATTAGTCAACCTTAGGCAGTTGCCTAGGGCGCCGGGACCTGCAGGGCGCCGCTACCGCTGACTAGATTTAAAAATCTAGTCAGCGGAGAGAAGTGGGAGAGAGGTGCAGCGGCGGCGGCTGTTTTTTCCAACGTCCGCCGTCAGTGTGTATTTATTCAGATGCGCCCGGGCTGCCCGGCACATCACACACCTGATCACTGACGTCAGTGATCAGGTGACAGGTCTTTACACGGCGGCGCCTGCTGTATTATCACACTGTCTGTCAGTGACAGACAGTGTGAATAAAGTTCTTTCCCCCTCCCCTCCCCTCCCAGCATGCATCGCTCCGCCTCCTGTGTGAAGGCGAGGAGCAGCCATAGGACAGAAAAGAGAAGAGAAGAGAAGTGAAGAAAAGAAAAGAGGTTTGAAGAGCCCCCCTGCATCTACAGACCAGGTAAATAAAATGTAATCATTTATTTATTTATTGGGGGGGGGGGGCGGCGGCGGGGCAGGAAGGGGGGGGGGGTGTTGAAATTTTGCCTAGGGCGCCAAAAACCCTAGCACCGGCCCTGCACACAAGTGTTTAATAACAAGGAAAAACAAGTAATATCAAACAGAAAAAAACATTGTCAGTGTCTCAAATGTCACAGAAATCTTATTTAAATGTAAATGTAGAAAATATTAAAAGTAGGTAAGGGATAGAGTTGAGAGGGAGACAGAACAAAGTAGGGCAATGGTAAGGGAATGAGTGCCTTACTCAAATATCAACAATAAAGGTAAGTTACATACAGGCCCGGCGCTCCCATTAGGCAAGGTTAGGCACTTGCCTAGGGCATCGGGCTCTGGAGGGCGCCTTGAGGGCGCCACAGATTTAAAATTTCTTTAAAACTGTGCGGCGACCGCTGACCATACCTTTCACGGCCGCCGCACAGCTTCACATACATCCACAGGGAGGGGGGGAGGGACTATTGATCATCACCACTGCCGCCTCTCTTCTCCGTGTTCTCCCCTTCACTCACTGACTGACTGTCGGGCGTGACATCATCATCACGGGCGGACAGTGTCAGTGAGTGGAGGGGAGCAGAAGGAGCAGAGAGGAGTCAAGTTAAGGTAAGAAAAGACGGGGGGGGGGGCGCCAATTTTGAAAATGGGGCTAGGGGCGCGGGCACCAATTTTGAAAATGGGCCTAGGGCGCCAAGGATCCTAGCACCGGCCCTGGTTACATATTAAACCCAGTGATTTATAACATGGAGCTAAAGTTGGAGTTATTGATGCCAAAGGTCTATGTAATATAGTAATATCATCCACTGAAATTAGGCAGTGTATATATTTATCACAGGCTTGAATAAATGCAAAATACGACAGGGATGTAGGTAGGAATTAGTGATCCCTATAGTGATGTTTTTATCATGGGTACTATATTCATTATATTGTATCTTATATTTTTGAGACAAATATACATGTGTATAACTTATAAAATACAGATATTTAAGACACAATAAAATGTGCAAGATAATAGTTTTACTGGCATATAGTTTTTACTTAAAACATTAATTAGAAAACTATGGCAGTTATATCCTTAGCATGTTTTCTAGGGTTGAAAGGATAAGATCACACGTGCCTCCTGATTACCCAAAGACCTCATCACTTGTACAGTGTTTTACCATTGAGCCCCAAGACAGAAGAACACAGTTCAACCTCTTCTGAATTCTCCAACAATTAAAGCTATTTTACACCAATATTGGAGGAAAAGTATCTTGTTGCACCAGTTATTTCACATTTTTTGGTTCCCTAGTCAACTGATGCAATAGAAAAATAAAATAATTGCAGGTCCTGGGGGTATCGTCACTATTCATCAAGACTTATTACGCACTTGGCTGAATGTTGGATACAATAACTATGTCACTGACCTTGGTGCACACAGACATTCATTAATCCTGGGCTCAATACATATCTTCAAAAATTTGGAGCCATGCTGAATGTACGAGCCAGCATTTTGTAGCAAAAAAACTATTTCACTGGCAAATTACCAACCTGTGCTGCCTGTGAAATGGCCACCAGGGCGGCAGAACTGTCTAATCATCTAACGAGTTGAGCAACACGATACACTTCGGAAACTTCATTGTGCGATCCCCTAACCTTCAAAAGGCCCCACATTACTCCTAATAAGTAACAATCCATTTAATCAAAGAGAGACACCTATCTTAACAAACCAGCAGGCATTTAAACAAGTGTTATAAGCTATAAGAAACAAATCTCACAATAAAGCAGGAAGTAGCTGGATATGATATATTGATCATGTCTCTTGCGAGGTTAAGAGCGCCACAGTACAATGGTTAATGACGGTCTGGAAGCGAATCAGAAGTCATTTGTCCTTGTTGCCGGACGATCTGATCTGTCTGATCGTTGTCGCCAGAGACTTCACCCCCACAGTGAGACCCAGAAACCAGGGCGTGCAATGCCTGCGGCCAGAGCAGATACAGGGAGATACAGAGAACCTGGGGCGGCCTGGCCCTGCGCTAATCAATTGAAAAGTAATCTGTCCATGATATAATGTCACAACATAAGGTAAGTGTTAGCCTTTAAATTTCCAACAAAACTCCAGCACATCTACTAGAACCACAGTTATTATATAAGAATATCAACTGCCTGATCACACAGCTGCCGATAAATGACGTATTTACAGTATTCAATCAAACTAATGTAAATATAACAATACACAATATTACACCCCCAAGGAACCATTTGGAGTGAGTTATCCACGACAGGTGTAGGAAGTGATTTATTCCACCGCTGCCTGTAGTGTGTACTCAGACACCATGGGCTTTATTCATTAAGGCACATATCCGCTGATTCTGAGCGTATCATACACAAAATCACTCTGCACATGCCCAGAACCGGACCATACGTCACAGAACGCAGCCACGTTCAATTCATCTTTGAGCGCAAAGGACACTTACTACAGCCTATGATTTTAGGGAGGGAAGAGGGCAGGGAGGGGGCATTCGCCTGTAGTCAATGTACAGTAAGGGCGTGTCTATCTTGTGCGCACGCAGTAGAGTCCTATTCAGGCTCTGGGCATCTCTCAAGTACTTGTTTTTCAGCCGTATCTCTTGCACCAGCTACAGGTCTAGTCTAAGTACCGATCACTAGTGATGATAGCTGCATAGGCTTGCTATTACATGTGTTTGCAATCAGGAGCAATTGTAAAAACATATTTTATATACAATAGATATTCATAACATACTAATAAGTCTATGTCATGGAAAACAAACAAACATTTTTTTAATGTTTTATCAATAATGCCTGTATAAGTTAAATAGTTTATTTTTTCTGTGCTTTCTTTTGTTATTTTACAATCCATATATGTATTGAACGCAGGGGCAGGCTGGCTTGTGGGGCAGGGGGGCATCTGCCCCCTGGGCCAGTACAATAGTGGACTACTTTGGTTTGGGTCACTGGGCCACTTGCATTTTCTTTCCTTTAAAATAAGCTGCTGAGTCGATTCTTGCCCCCCGGGCTAATACTTGCCAGCCCTCCCCTGATTGAACATACCCTGCTTTGTCTAGTCTAGTAGAGAGCAGACCTACACCTGTATTCATCATCACACGTACCTTCACATCCACGTACGTATACCCGATTTACGTGGGTTTTAAAGCACACACACATTGTGCTCAGTATGCGTGCCTTAATGAATCAGGCCCAGTTAGTGTTTGATTGTGATGGTCTTGAATTAGATAAATCACTATTCTGACCAATAGAAACAAATTTGCTGAAAGGATGGCTTTGAATTTTTTGAAGTCTGGATTTGACATTCCCCCTATTGACCCCAGCTTTCTGGAGATACCTGGGGTAGAATTAAGGACCTATTGCTCCTTGTGGTACAGAGTGCAATATTGTTTGTTTTGTCTTTATTCACTTAACAATGTGTGATTTTACAATACAGGACAATACAAGTTTTTTCTCACAGCTGCCAAAACTGCACACTAGGGGCCTGATTCATTAAGGATCTTAACTGAAGAAACCTCTTATTTCAGTCTCCTGGACAAAACCATGTTACAATGCAAGGGGTGCAAATTAGCATTCTGTTTTGCACATAAGTTAAATACTGACTGTTTTTTCATGTAGCACACACATATCTACTTTAAATTTCAGTGTACAAATAAGCTATCAAGTATTTGTGTGCTACATGAAAAAACAGTCAGTATTTAACTTATGTGCAAAACAGAATGCTAATTCGCACCCCTTGCATTGTAACATGGTTTAGTCCAGGAGACTGATATAAGAAGTTTCTTCGGTTAAGATCCTTAAAGAATCAGGCCCTAGAATTGTAACAATATTCTGCCAAGACTTTGGAGTAATCAATAATGTGGGAAACTCATGGATTCAGTGTATCTATACTACATAGGCAGCTTACATGTCTATTATTTGAAATATAGTTCTCACAAGATATTTCTAAATTGTGAAGTTCAGATATATTTTTCCAGGTCAGAATATAAGCATAAATTCATATGTTATTGAGTTGTACTCAATGAGAAAACAGTATTATACATTCAAAAGAAAACTGCTTAGGAAAATCCTACCACTTGCAAACAATTTGGGGAACTATACACTGCAAAAAATTAGCATTTCTCTAACTTTAAATAAGTCACTTTTTAGAAACTCTCTTCAGATGTTTTCCATGACCAATGAAGACACTATAGCATTAATTTAAAGCACATCAAAGCTAATGCAACTAAATACAAATCCATGCATAAAATTTCCTGGGGCGTATTCTTTAAAGATTCTGCACTCCTAATTCTCTTTAAATTCAACATATCTCGTTTTTTCAATGAAATGTAAAACTTTCCTTTATGGGGAAAAAGTACTGTCAAGCGAGATAAAATGAATGAAAGCAAAAAAGACATGCTAGTACAGCCTTCCAAATGCTGATCCACTAATTAGATTTGTAAAAATATGTTAAGATTCAAGTGCAGGATATTTTCACACATCTCCCCTTACCCTAACCCCTTACCCTTGGTATGGGTCCATACCCTGGGATTTCCATCATTATCAAGACATAGCCTACCAAAAAATATATTTTCCACGTTTTAGTACTTTACCCCTTTAAACAAGTTTACTGTTTTACCTCTGCTTTAATTTTCTGTCTTCTGCAGTGCTTAATAAAACACTCTTTAAGACTTGCAGACTTCATCTGAACATCCAGCCATTTTCCCACTATATCCTGACTTCCCCCACACATCTCTACCTCCTTCCCTCATGAATGGCTGGTTTGCAAGGAACCCTGGGCCTTTCTCCTCTGCTATCCACTCCTGAATGCTGATAAGACCTGCTGCAGAGGGGGCTGGGGGTAGGCGTGGGACCAATAAGTTGCAATCTATGCGATTGTGGCTTCTTATTGGTCTGAGCAGTCACAAACCCCTCCTCAGCTTCCTCAGTCCGGAACAAAGATGCAAGAATCATCACCATCAACTCAACAAATGTGCACTGAGTTTATGCAGGTGTAACTTTTAGGTCTCGTAAGTAACATATTTCGCATATATCAAGGAGCATGCTTGCCTTGCATCTGCATGCCCTTACTGTACTGGACTTGCATGTTACTGACCCTGAGACGCCTCTCTAACTAAAGAGTCTCAAGTTCATGACATGTGCAACTCATGATATTTATGCAAGTTGTGTGTATGTGCATTGCGACTTTCAGAAACTAGACCTAAACACTGCAATCATAGTAAAAGCTTCTAGCACTAGAATGGTCTGCTTACAAGTACACAGTGGACCTCTTCTACAAAGTGACTGGATGGACACTGCTAAATGCGTTGGTTCTATACCCAGACGGTACCCAGCATCGGAGGACCGGGACTTTAGATAACTTGTGCCTAGAGATGAGCTTCTCTTTGAAACTGCAAATGGACAGTGCAAAATGTGTCTCATTACAAGCATAGGAGAAGATATGATCACTGTCAGATTTTAGATGGCGCAAAAGTAATTTTGGGGAGTGGAAATTGATCTGAACACCCTTAAAAATATTCACTCTCCATTCCTTTATCCTATATCCACAATCTCATTCTGGAAAACTAGTCTCACCAGTGTGCCTAGGTAGCAAGAAATACCCTTGCTCTGGCTATCTCTTTCCATTGCCATCGGATGGTGCCAACTTGAGCTCCTCCACAAACCCATCTAGTAGCTTCATGCCACGAGAGAAGATTGTGCTGTTTTAGGCTACATAAATGCCCTCCACTCTGATACATTCCTCAGGCTGTTTCCTTTTTTTTCAATATTACTACCACCCCAAACACATATATTTATAACAGTTACATTTGTGTGAAAACTAAGTATAAAACCTCAGGCTAACCAGTGGCAAAGTAAAGTGTGACCACCACTTCCTAAAAACCCAGTTGACGTGACACCCATGGCGATCTTACACACAATAAAAAGGAACAGATAAATGTTATGTCAACTTCTGTAATAGGCTGTTTCTCAAGCACGCCTGAAGCCTGTCTATTTTCTAAACAGTAGATGAGAACAAATATCAGCAGACATTAATGAGTAATAATATAGGGATCCTAAATCCTCTGAATTGGTTTAAAATAATTTACTCATGAACAATGAGTAGTGAATGCAACTTATTTAGCATGTTTAAAGGACATATCAAATTGTTATGAAACAGTATCTCAGCAAAAACATAGTCAAAACTGCAACATTTTATAAACAAAAGCAAACAGGTGTGTGTTTTATCTGCAGCTTTTCTGTCATCAATTGTACATTTCTTTGTTACTTATTTTGTTCTTTTAAATAACAATGTGTTCATTGATTCTTTTTAAATAGGTACAAGCAATTCTTCCTCCGTTATAAACTATCTGGACATTAAATTTTCAAAAAATATTTTCTAGTCAATATGCTTTATGAATCTGCTTTTCTGCACCATGGTGTTACATAACAAGTTATAAGTATAAATTATAAATCATTTGGTTGCGAGGTAATAGTGTGAGTATGAAATGTCTGCTGCAACTTTATTATTAATTATTTTCTAAGATATTGCAATAATGGTCCAATAAATAAATAATTAACCACAAGTATCAGACACCTACATGGGACTGAAATTTGTATAGCAGCACAATCAATTACATGAGGACTGGACAAAACCCAAGAGCCAGGTAGCCAATGACTGTGGTGTCTAACTTTTAGAGGTCATTTCTATTTATGGCTCCTTAAAGGATCCTGTTGGCTCCTAGATTTAACTGTATGGCTACTGAATTTCTACCATATTGTCGCACACTGTATTGAACACACAAACATAAGACCAAAGGTTATGTTTTAATGTACTACAAAAAAAAAAGTAAAGTTGTTCAATCAATTTATAACTGGGAAATGGTGCAAATAAGAGGGTGGGGGGTTGCAACAGGTGCAAGAAGCTAGACACAATCCCACCTACACTCAGCTGCCAAACAAACAAAAATACCAAACTTAAAACTGTCTCTAATATAATAGAAGCAGAAGTTTTATTTGCACATATGTATTTTGTAATTGCAACTAAAACTTCTTTTTTCTTTTTTTTAATACATACATTTTGTATTATATGTTGAGCATCACCACCTCTATTGCATCTACCTGCTGTTGTTTCTTGCACTGCATATTCTTATCCTCAGTAGAACATACTTAAATATGTGTGTTGGAATGTTACAATGCTATTTATATTGGGTGATCTTATTCCTCACACCTCTTAATTGTAGGATGTGTATGGAAATTATTTTGTTATAAATGTCACTCTGGGTGCTTAAGCTTCAAGATTCTAAATATCAATTAGCAACATAACAACATTTTTACAAACTGTTATTAATCACAATGAATTAAAAATATCAGATGAAAGTCAAGAGGATGAACAATGTAAATAAAACCTCTACTCGCTTTAATGTCCCAATCTAAAATATTTTAATTTAAAACACACACAGGTTTTTCACCCAATTATCAGGCCAATCACACGATAAATGACCTTCAGCCTGATATCACATTAGTATGTATGCTCCCACGATCATGTTTTTATCGTTGCAAAGCACATTGTATCGTTTCATTTGATTTTATAACCAGACAAAAAATCTCTATAAATGATGGAACGATGTTGGTCAAATTCTGCAGTGTGTATGTACTCACGACCAGCAGTGTAAGCAGATCTCTATAGAGTTTACAGAGTCACAATCTTTTTAGCCAATGGTTATGACAGATGAAGAGCACAGATCTGAAGGTAAATCTTGTACAACGTGTATAGTGTGTACATATGAATCAGCATGCTGATCGGGCCTTTCATTCATTGGTAAAATCATTAACGATATCGCATTGGGAGAAATTGTCTGTAGTGTATATCCAGCCTAACATGGGAGAAATTCCTTTTCTGTATGTACAATAGACACTGCACTTATATTACACAAGTTATATTTATTACAATAAACCAGGTGGAGAAAACTGTGAAGTTAAGAGCCACTTACACCAAACTAATATTCAGGAGAATGCAGCCTATCGATTCTCTATAAATACACATCTGACTATGAGTCTGGCCCACAAAATAGCTACCTTCACATTGTATATGTTAAGAGAGCACATAAAGAAGCTAGTGAAATAATGCATACAGTACACCGATAGTTATAGATAATTCTAGAAACGGCACAAAAAAATTGGTACAATTGTAACATTTTTAGAATTATGTTTTTCACAGACTTTATTTGCTCTGTTTTGTATCCAAACAAAAAACATGTTCGAAAGCTGAGATATTTTTTTTTTTTAAAATCTTTACACTGACCAAGGTGGTGAAGAATGGTGCATTATAAGAGTTGAATTTAATTACAAAACTAAATTAGAAGCCACAGAACACTGTACATTAAATAATAAAATGCATAATTAACTAATATTGTATTTAGGTGAAACATTAGGTCTAATGAAATTTTGGACCAAATACTGTTAGCAAAGGAGCCCTATTATCTGTAAGGGGTATAGTGAGCTTGATGCAGTATTGGTATGTGGAAATGTAAAATGTTTTTCTTCTTTAAAAGATCTATTTGTATTTGCACTTGAATGCTACTTTAGTAGGAGCCCCCCTCCTCTTGGACCGCCATAGTTTTTTATATTGAGCAGATGAGGTCACACGAAGATGCTAAGAAATATTAATATCCCAATGGCAAATTCACTATAACTATCACTGGTGAGAGGAAAACCCTCATATGTTGTGGGGAAGATTAGTGATGGCAAAAAGACTTCCATACTGCCAATGCAGAGTGCTCATTGTTGGTGATGAACATGGTATTAGTAAATCTGTCTCTAACTTAATAATCATGCTATTCTCCACTTTTACTTTATTAAAACACATTTGACTAGAGTCAGAGCATTTTTTTCTATCATTCTTCGTCAATCCAAATCCGTGTGTATCCACTTTTTTATGTTAGTGGGAGGGAACATACGGTAGCCAATCAGGTCACCAGGATGTTTACAGTAGCACAGAGTGTTTCAGGATGTGCGTGTGCTGTGCTTGTGGGAGGAAGTGACCTGTCCACTCGTGTGAATCAGGAAGCCACAGATTGAGGCAGATAGTGGAAAATAACAAATGTGAGGCACTTGTCAAGCTGATGTGGGAAGATTCATTGTGTGGTGAAACATTCATGTAGCTTTGTATTGTGTATAAACAATAATGCTAGACTCCCCATTTAAGACACAGCCCTCAACTGATTGCTGTGTTCAGTAAACAGGCCTCTGTTTGAAATGAAGTCCACACATCCAGCCTGTGTCTCCTTCTTGCGTCATTCTCTCATCATATCTGGAACTAGTATTTGGTAACATCTCATTGAGATTACAGTGTTTTACACATTCTGGATGGATTATGTGCAATTACGTGTATTTGAAGATCAACCAATAGGCTGTCCCGATGTAGCCAAGGGCAAGAAATGAGAGGAATAAACGGATGCAAATAATAAAAATAATAGAGCTCATTAAAAACAAACTATTCCTATACACAGGCAATCTGATACACAGGCAATCTACTTCTATTGTGTTGCAACAGAAAATGTGAATTCATTGTGAGGAACAAATTATATGCTACATAAAATCAATCACGATTCTTCCAATGTTCTGTAAATAAAGATCACTAGTCCTTTATGTAACAAACGTAAGAAGATGTGGTTAATAAACCGGCTCCACCTGCTGATAATATAGTTTCATAGAAATGACTCACAGGTAACTTTTACTCATCTTGACTGGTAACATTTTCTATTGTTCTGATCATTGTTAACCACAGTAACAACACAAATGTGTATCGGAGCCTGTGAATGGAGTTTGGAAAATGTATTTCTACACAGAGTGGATTCAGCAAGTGTCGGAGATGTTTACTGAGCCTGATACTATCATGCCTCATTCCCATCTGCATAACGTGGGGGCTAAGAGAGGCGGTCTGGGAAAGTCTCATGCAAAATGTATTACAGGAATTAGAGAAGTAAACTTGATATATTTACTGGTGGTCTGAGTCAGAAATAAGTGCAAGCTTTCAAAATCACATGAGTTTCTCTTTTGTGTATATTATACAATAATATCTGAACTAATGCATAGGTGTCAGCAATCGCCTTCATGGGATTTATTACTATACATTTATGTATGTCGCTTTAAATGCAAAATAGGACAATGTAAATGGGAAATATATTTTAGTATAACACAGTAGATCTTATTGACAATTTAAATGGTATTTAATGGTGTTGTTTTGTAAAATATGTAACATGTCTCTTTTCCATTTAGATTTAAAACATGGATATATATTATCTGTGCCCATTCATCAAACTAAGAGTGAGGACTCGTTCACACAAGTGCACTGAGAACATTGGTAAAAGGCATTAAAGCTAAATGTTTTAGACACATTTTAGTGGTTCATTAAGCATATTTTCCATATACTGCGCTTTCACCTGTACAATTTATTGCATTGATAACACATGTTAATAGGCCATGCCACATTCTAACATTGGCGTTAAACTTTTGGGACAAGATAGTGGGAACTGCCCCATAAGAAATCATTTATCCTAATTTTATTACTGATAATAATTATTATTGTTATAATTTTATTTACATTGCATTTTTCTCCTTTTCGAACTCAAAACACTTTACAATTAAAATCTAAAGCACCTGATACAGGGGCGAATGCAGGATTTAGAAGGGGGGGTTTCCGCCCCCCCCCCCCCCCGAATTTTTTTTTAATATTGCGAGAGGGAGCTGCCGCGAGTCTGAATTCTACAGCAGCTGTGGCACTGTCAAGCAGCATCCGCGGCAGTGCTGTATTATACTACAATACAGCACTGCCGCAGACGCTTCTTTGACAGCGCCGCGGCTGCTGTACAGTTCCGTTGGTTCGCGGAGGGGAGGGGTTTCTGGAGAACCAGAAACCCCCCCTGCGTGCGCCACTGTGATAGAAACATATAAACTAGAAGGGCAAGTTAAGTAGAGGAGCATACGAAGGGGAGGGAGCAGCCTTCTAAGCACACTCAAGTTATACCTGAGGAAACATAAGGCACAAATTACTTATGAATTCCTTACAATATCAGAGATGGACATGAGACAAAGGTTAGGTGGTGGGCAGCAAGTTTGGGCGCAATCAGATTATGCATTAAGAGGGGACAGTGGCTTAAGAAATGGGCAAGAAAAGAAACAAACGTGAGAACAGAGGGTAGAAAGGGTTAACATGGTTTAATGTGGTTTTCAGCCGTTAGTTAGTGGATAGGTGTGAACGAGCCCTTAATTTATCATAATTGTTACTATTGGTCATTTTATGAATGGTGTAATAACTGTTGATAGTGACCCAATGTCAAGTGTGACATATATTGAGTTTAATTTCACAAACTACATTTTCCAGCATTGTTCTGTTTTATAAATTGTACTGTTAGCGCTGGGGAACTTACTATGGATAAATAAAGAAGATGTGTACATAGACGTGTGTGAGACACTGCATTCCGAATACTGCATGTCCCCCCTCCTTTCCTTCTGTGTAACAGAATTAAACAAAAAATCCAAACAAACTACAATTAAACATTTAACACATTACTATATTAACATAGATACAACAGATCACTTCCCGTATCTCAATGAATACAATTTTTTGTGCATCAGAAAACAACCCTGACACAACAGAGAAGAAGCACACAGTAACAGCTATGATATAAAAAAACATGTTATTCTATGCGATCTGCGAGTGTATTACAAACTGTAAAATACAAAGAAAACTGTATTATTTCAACCCATTAGAATAATTTCAGTAGTTCCCTTACAGAGCTGCCAACCAGTCAAGGCATGTAATAGCTTCATTAGAAAGACATCACTGCCACATACCATGTAAATCTGCAGCCTACAAGACAGTGCAGTCAGTTCCATTCTGCACATTTTATATTTCAGTCCATCGTTCAGCTCATTGAAACGTCCACACACTTCACACTGCCAATGTCCTCAGATCCAAGAGGCACACACTGTCCAACATACACTCACTAAGCCTGACATACTACTGAATACAGTATATATATATATATATATATATATATATATATATATATACATATACATAAGGAAACAGGCTCTTTTGTATATCTTATTTTTAATTAAAGCGCTTGTATACTCAGCTTGCATTAAATGACAATCAATATCAAAGCAATTATCCAAGAGACGTTTGAAAGGGGGGGGGGGGGGGGCATTATAGTGCTAGGATCAGAAGAGTCAAATCTGTAAAATAATTGGGGGTGCTTATTGTTACCCACAGAGCTGGCTCCTTATGCGCTGTATACTACTATTGAAAATCTATTTAGCAAGGAATCACTAAAGCTGCCCAAAAGTGGACCAGGCTGGGTAATATGCTTGTTGTTCAATCAAATTGCACTGACATTGCTATATGCAAAAATCCAAAATGCAATGAAGCTGAATGACCAGATGACCCCATGTGTAGCAGCTTGACTTGGGTTTCCAGTTCCATTTGTCATAAGAAAAATAATCAAAAGTTAAAATATATGAAAATTATAAAAAAAAATATTATTTTCCCCTTATTCTGATTTGAAAAAAAATGCTTTGTTTAAATAAATAAAGCATTTTATCTGTGAATATATTCTGCAATAGCTATACTGACAACGTGATAGTGAAAGGAGGACTGCGGCTGTACATATATGATCATTGCTAAATAAGCTTCACATAAATATGCTTTGCATGGGGATGCTGTTGCCACCGTTCTCACCGTAGATAGAGCTCTTTTCCCTTCTTACCACTTGTTCAGCGGTTCGTATATATACTTTTTTATAAATTTATAACACAAAGAAAAAAATAACAGAATCATTTTCAAAGAAAGTTAGATCTAGCTACCGAGCTTTTGCAGCAGGGAATCATTAAAGCAGTCTTATCTCAATGATAATAATAATAGCACCACATGATATACATGTTATAAACATTTTATTACCTAGGTACATATGGACATCTTTTTAGCATCTCCTCATATGTTCTGCAATGATTCATATGATATTTAGCTCAGATTTCCACAGATGTTCCATATAACTGTGAATTTTACTCCCTCAGGGTAGTAGAAATATCTGAATGATATATAAAAGTAAAGAAAGTTGGATATAAAATAAATTTATCTACTCCCTTTATTACAAGATTATGTGAGATGTGATGGAGCTAAAAATAGATGCACCCTCCGATTCAAAATATTTATCAGTTTGTATTAAGTTTATATACATTTTTTCTGCTACATTGATTTGCAAAATAACAACTAACCTCAACAACCAAGACTAAAAGGGTTTTAATAAAGGTCTATTTTGCAAATATAACCACTATTCTATACGTAAGCATTTCTATGCACTCTGCAGTAGAGTGTATGTAGCACGAACCTGCCCTGAATCTCCTGCCATCTTTGCTGGGCTGGCCGTACTGTCATCTGTTCATGACCAATAAACATCATATTTAATAACATTCTAAAATAACCCACTCACCATTGTGTGCAATGGCAGTATGCAGATTCCTGTGAGGAAAACACTGCATGCAATGTAAGACCAGGGGGGTAAATTTATCAAGCTGTGTGTTTGAAAAAGTAGAGATGTTGCCTATAGCAACCAATCAGATTCCAGCAATCATTTATTTAGTACATTCTACAAAATGACATCTAGAATCTGATTGGTTGCTATAGGCAACATCTCCACTTTTTCAAACCTGCAGTTTGATAAATTTACCCCCAGAAATTGGACCATAGCGATGAAGATACAGGTCAGTGAAGAAGAATATCAGTACTTCTGTTTTTATTTCTTGAAAGATTTTGGCAAATTAATATTTTTTTGTTGTCTTATGGCACTGTTTAAAACTTCACAGATGTAGTGTACAACCCTTCATATGTGCATACATTTTGATAGAAATATGAGACTACAGAAAACTTTTACAGATGACGTATTTCAACCAAGTTCCAATGTGAGAACCATGTTAAAACCTCCAGCTGACCTCGTAAACCATAGAACAAAGATCTTAACTCACCACCAAAAAATAACATTGTTTGCCTCAGTTTAATCCTGCTTTCCTACCATACTAGCACGTTCAACATCACAGAGCAGAAATAGAATCACGAACACAAATATGGTAACAAAAACAGACTTCAAATAATTTATGTCGTTTTAAGGCACCCATACACTCAGCAGTATCACAACTGATATTGGTTAATGGGGCTGATATTGCAGTATGTCTGTGGACTGAAAACAACCACAATTCCAGATAGCAGGCTGCAATGCAGCCAAACCCGACAGGCACACCAACACACGTGTGGCCAAATTGAACAATAACACTGCTGTACGACTCTTGGATTTGGAACTTCACCACTCTGAAATACAAAGCCGTAACTTAGAATTCTAGCGCCCGGGGCGAGAAAGACAAATGCCGCCCCCTAGCCCTCAATTTTAACCAAATGAACCTAAAACATTGCTAAATTGCGCTCCCCTTCAGCGTTGCGCCCTGGGCGCTTGCCCCTATCGCACAGCCCTAGTTACGGCCCTGCTGAAATATAATTAATAGCAACGTATTACAAGTAGAAGGTTTATGTGACTGTGCTTACCCCAATGGAACTGTTTCACATACACCTGTTGTACTGTGTTTTGGGCCTGACGGGTAACAGTGCACATGCTCTTCCAAATTATGTTCAACAGTGACTTATTCTCATATTATTCAGAGGATGCAGTTTAAAACTCTCGTAAAGCCTTCTCGGTGTGTCAGCATAAAAATACCCCAAATAAGTGCTTTCAGTTTTTGCTGTTGTTCCATTTTAGATAGAAGCATTTTGCAGTAAGATATTTTACAAGCTACATCTGAGTGGTGTTAGTTGCTTCAGCAAACATGCACACAATGATAGAGTACACGGTAAACTGAGCTTTGGAAAATATTATAATTACCTGAGCGACAGAGTGAACAAAAGCTATATCATTTTCAGTATAGAAACCAGAAGCTGTCATTTGTTTCTAGACAAAGCGCAGCCAATTACTATCCATCCTAACATAATACTATACTTTTTGTGCAAAGCCAAGTGCAACTGTGTAAAGCTGGACACAAACAGCTTCATGACATCACAATAGAGAGTAATCTGGCTCCCTAACACTGTGCTGTTTGGTGGTAAGTGACCCCACGGAACTGGGCTTTAACCTCTCATCTGGGTCATTTACAAACTGAAGGCATAGTGTAATAACCTTAGAGGATCCTTTGTGACTTCACATATCTTTGACCACTGACTTCATGTGACAAATATTTTAATTTCCTTTAATCTCCTTACTTAAAAGATTCGTCCTCCACTATTGTCTTTTTTAGAAATACACTTAATTCTCAAATTTGCATCTTTGTTATACACATTCCTCTATTCAATTCACTAATTAGATACACTCTGTAGTACTTTACTGTGTGGAATTCATGTATGAAGACTCTCTGCAGACTGGCCCGCCCCACTCTCAGCGCCATTGGCTGACATCAGTGGGTTTGATATGTACAGCAGAATAGTTCACGCTATAGATCTGGAACTTGCAGATGATGGAGCCAATGACGTGGTGGTTGGTGTGGGTATGTCTGTAGGCGGTGCCCCTGTATGAACTCTATACATTAAGGTACTTGTAAGATACATGTTACTTAAAAAGATGTCTAGGGAATTCTATTTAGAAAAAAAAGACTCAAATTGGTCTATTAAATGTATTTATTTATGTAAAAGTCCACAAAGTTGGACATTTTAAGTAAAGGGGATTAGAATATTTGTCACTTAAAATCGAGGCTACTCTGATATTCACTTAATAGCATAACGTATATATAATACAAATGAGGCTCAAAGGTGAGTGAATGGATATTAATGAGGTGAGACCAATGTCATAGTAGTTTCATAGTGTCATAGTAGTGTCATGATGTTTTCATTTGGGCAAGACATGCTATTGAGTTACATGATCAAAACCACAAAAATTGTACACATTGGATGTGCAAATGAGCCATGACCTGGATCATTAAGTACGTGGATCCATAACTATAGGTATAGATGAACGGCAAGTATAAAGTTTTACCCTTTGAAAATTAACCCGACTGTCTCTATATTAAGCACTACCTCAAAGCGACAAGTGTTACACTATGGTGCATACAGACATGACAAATTGCATACCACTGCAGAATGTATGATCACTGAGACCAAACCAGGGCGATGTTTGATATCATTCACAATCTGCGGACCACACAACACCTCCTACTTACATCTATCACGTAACAAGCTAAACACAGAAAACAAAGGCTAGGACTGAAGGAAAGTAATTTGTGATTATGCAATTAAAGTACAGTAGAATTAACAAGATTCCATTGTAACATGTGCAAAACCCAAAGTGAAACTGCTTTTCTGATTGTGGTTTATAGTAGGGGCAGTTTTAAACCACGTTTGTGATGGTTCTGACTATATGTGGGGCTGTCTACTTCCTTCATGTTTATCCATTGTTGTTTTTTAATGTGTAAAAATAAATAGCCTTAAAAGGAATAAAAAATACCAGGCTGTGTTACCCAAATGTAAGTCATTATATTCATGTAAAGTACAACCACCAGCTCCATACAGCGTTCTGAATTATAAAGATTGTAGCTGGTGACTAACATGAGTATATCCCAACAATAATCTCTTAAATTCATTACATTTATTGTCTTCATCAACCTTTTACACTATTATTAATTGATCATCTCCTTTACATTTGTAGTATTTCTTTACATCATTCTTATTCCTGTGTTATCCTCCTTTTCTCTATTTGATTGCAATCCATACTTTCTCATACGTGTCTCACTAACTACTCACCAGTAACGCTCCATTTTTGGTGCAGACTGGCGGTATGTGTAGTTTTTAGGCATTACCTTTAATGCAGTTCTGCTCTAAAATGGAATAGAGCATGACCTCTGCCACCTCTGAGGTGACGAAGGATTTCTGCACAAGGAGAACGTGAGGGAGCACCAAAAGCCACATCCTCCGCGCAAGCTCCTCCTCTGGCCATGCCCCCGACAGACAGCTGCCATTGTGTCTGCTGAAGAGAGGAAATGCGTAGCTCTGTCCTCCATTTATTTGCTTTGATACTAAGGGCTAGATTTACTAAGCTGCGGGATTGAAAAAGTGGGGATGTTGCCTATAGCAACCAATCAGATTCTAGCTTTCATTTATTTAGTACATTCTACAAAATGACAGCTAGAATCTGATTGGTTGCTATAGGCAACATCCCCACTTTTTCAAACCCGCAGCTTAGTAAATCTAGCCCGAAGACTGCAAAGTTATTTTCAAATATTATTTAATTTACTATTTGTTATTTTGTACATGTACTACTCAATATTTCAATCCTCTATTCACCCACCACCATTGGCTCACTAAATATCTTTGGGACAAGTGTTTTGCAGCACCACTCTGGACATCTAGAGGTAGGCAACCCATAGTAGCATGACTTCATACAGAATACACCCAGCACTACACGGCCAAGTACAAGTTTCTTCTAGTGTAACTTAGTGTATAACACACCACTTCCACAGAAGCAAAGTGCTTAGGAGAACTCTTTAGACTGTATGATTGGTCCTATACTATAAATCTATAAGAAAGTCATATTTAACTTGTCACAGTTTCTACTTTAACATGCAAATCAGCTGGTGAATAGTATTTTATGGCCGAAGGAGCCGTGTAAAACCTAATTTGACCAATAGAACTTGTCTGCTTATGTGGTGGTGATGCCATGATCATTTCCTTTTCTGATAAAGGTCATGTTGGTGAAAAGCCACCATGTAGATAACAACTTCCCTGAAATGATGGCTTCCAAAAAATATAAGGTCACAAGAACTTTTTCAGAGGTTTTATCAAAAGTTTTCATCACTACAAATGTTATCTTTATATTAACTATATTCTCCTCCATCTACCCACACAGTTATTGTCCCTACTGTGGACTCCAAGTAGTATCCAAGGTCCATTCTTGCTGTTCTCTGTCTAAATCAATCAGTGAGCTTCAACTGTGTCTTCTAGAGAGACAGTCACCTTACTTGAAGTGTTTATTATTATTCCTCTTCAAATAATGTGCAAACATCACAAATGTAACCAAAGACATATAACGATATATAACGATACTATTCAGATTCATCTAAATGTAAAGGATCAGAAAGCCAGTTTGAATGTGCCAGCAGATGCCTGTATATGAACTGTTCATCCACTGTGCACGACACCCCCTCCTTTCTAGCAAATCAGGAAGTTTCCTTCCCCAGGAATTATACCACTCCCTTTCCACTGGCCAATATGCACTCAGAGCTTATCTGTTCACTCCTATTCAATAGAATCTCTCTATTATGTGCTATTGAAGAGACAGAGGGAAAGGATGATGATTATCTGGTATATGTGTATTCAACAATAGACCTATTCAGATCCTAAAAAATTATCTGTTCTGCCCTACATTGCCTTATCTGTTTATGCGTGTATGTAAAAAATCCTGGCATTCACCAATGATCCTAAGTACGGCGTATACTTGAAAATGTTGCCAAATAGAAATCTTTATTATCAGTTATTCATATAGCGCCTACATGTTCCGTAGTGCTTTGCAGAGAATATTTGATTGATTTGCATCAATCCCTGCCCGGATAGAGCTTACAATGTATATTCCCTACCACACAGACACTACGGCTAATTCTGTCAATTAACCTACCAGTATGTCTTTGGAGTGTGGGAAGAATCCCACACGGATAGGACATACTTACCAACTTTCTGTTGGTGAAATCCGGGAGCCTGCAGAGGAGGTGGGCGTAACGGGGGGGCGGGGCTCCAAATGGCGTCATTTTGGACCCGCCGCCCATGACGTGATGACGCAAAATGCATCATTTGACAGCGGGGGGCGGGGCCAAACGCCGCGATTCACCGGGAATCACGGTGTTTGGGACTTAATTCTGCCCACTTCACTAGGAAGTGGGCAGAATTATCCAGATGCGGGGGATTGCCACACTCGCCCGGGAGCCCGGGAGACTCTCGCAAAATGCGGGAGTCTCCCGGATATTTCGGGAGAGTTGGCAAGTATGGGATAGGACCTTGAATGGAATCGAACCAATGTCACTAGTGCTTTGAGACAGCAATGCTAACCAATGTGCTACTATGATGCCCATATTCTTTGTCAGAGTAACACAATAAAATATAATCAATGATTATCTTAATGATGGTGGTGGCTGCTAATCTTCTTTTGAAACTATTGAATTAATATACTCGCCTTCATTTCCAAATACACAGAAACACACAGTGATAAACTGGTAAAAGACTTGAGCACTCCATTGTTAATTAGATTAATGCATGTAAGACTGTCCTTGCTCACTGGATCTTTCCAGGCCAATGTTATGTCCTAACCAATGTAGTCAATCTGCATTGAATTACCCACAATAAGGAGACATGTACAGGTATAGGTTCACATGTAGGTCAATACTGAGAACAGATACAGAAAAGTCTAGTGTGAAACTCTAAGTTTCCTAGCTATGCTATGCTTAACTATGCAAATCAGGGAACCCCTAGCTGAAGCTTCTGTGCAGTTCATATTAAAGTAGGAAGGCTGACACCAATAAGTAGTAAGAAGAAGCCTTTTATTCCGTCTGCAGATAGCAGTGAGGAAATATGGTTTTGGGCAAAATGATTTACAACCTGCAGAGCAATCTAAAGCAAAATAATGTATATGGGTCTGATTCATTAAGGATCTTAACTTGAGAAACTTCTTATTTCAGTCTCCTGGACAAAACCATGTTACAATGCAAGGGGTGCAAACTAGTGTTCTGTTTTGCACATAATTTAAATACTGACTGTTTGTTCATGTAGCACACACATATCAACTTTAAATTTCAGTGTACAAATAAGCTATCAAGTATTTGTGTGCTACATGAAAAAACAGTCAGTATTTAACTTATGTGCAAAACAGAATACCAATTTGCACCCCTTGCATTGTAACTTGGTTTTGTCCAGGAGACTGAAATAAGAAGTTTCTTAAGTTAAGATCCTTAATGAATCAGACCCTATGGGGCATATTCAATTGACGGCGGGATCGCCGAAAATCCCGCGCTCCAAAAATATTACCGTTAATACGGTAATATCTCACTGGATTTCAGGGAGCTGCGAGCTGAAATCCAGCGAGTAAATTACCGTATTAACGGGTTTTACGTGCAGGATTACCGTATTAACGGTAATATTTTTGGAGCGCGGGATTTTCGGGCGATCCCGCCGTCAATAGAATATGCCCCTATGTGTTTACATGCTTCTGCATTGTAGAGAACACAGCATTAGTAAGAGTTTAATAAGTGCAAATATGGAGAACTGAGATTCTCTGCTGAATAATATGCAAACAAGTAAGAATCCTCAACAATGCATCCAGGGAAGTGCTAAAATAACCACCTTTGCTACACAACGTAAGGCTTTTTTGTAGGTATATTGGATGCTGCTCCTGTGCATAAGACACAGAGCCCTATGAGGTACAGTGAACATACTTATATCTGTACACCTGTACATAGACATCTACAACATACCTAAATAGCCGTGATGCTCACATTCACCCTATATGTTCATCTGCTAAATGAACATATATACGTGCCATGTGCCCGAGGAGTAAAGTCATATTATAAGGTAGCTGAACATGAAGGGAACAACTCAAACTTTGACTCATCTACTTCCTTTTTCTTCCGTTAAAGGATAACTTCACCAAGAAATAAAGGTTTTTGGTGACAACTGATGAGACAAAATTAAAAAAAATCAAGTACCGTATTTCTTTCCACTCTCTGGTAGAAGTTAGGAAACATTGCTATTGGACCAGTTGTACTATTAAACTCATCTTTACAAAGTGGTGTATATTAAGTGCAAAATACATCATTTTCCTTTTGTAGTAGACTTCCTCTCCTGTACAAGACTTCACCTGAAACTTACATTTATAGTTTTTTCCACAGGAAGGAAAAGACAGCTCAAGAGACAATGGAAGCACATAGTGATCATTATAGCAATTCGTCTTATTTTGGTTAACCACTGCTGAAGCCCACCCTAAAAAATACAGATGTATTCTTAGATCTACAAAACTGTCATACTGCAATTCCGATGACTCCATCCAGTCAGAGTATGTGTGAAGTACCTCATACCTTGAAGAAAGAATGTCCTACTCCAGGGACAACTGTATTGCAGCCTTAGTGCATAAAACCCATACACATTGTTGCTTAGCGAATTCTAAATTTTTTAAAAAAGTAACAATTTAGATGGCTTCATCCAATGGGATGTAGGACTTCTTCCATGAATAAATATTTGAAGGGTTAAACAATTTTCGATCACCAGGGCATCTCAACAAAAAATGCAATAAGACGATGTACTCATATGCTCCGTTTGCCCTCCACCAGCCATTTTGGAAGCATGTTCTGATAACAACCCTTTTGCATCTTCTGGCAAGCATTAAAACTGGTTCCTAGCAACGTGATCTCTCTCACACATTTTATTAACACGCTGAGCTGTTCCATCATCTGGAGCACCTCCCTTTTATTCACCATAAATCCAATCCATAAAATGAAAGGATGCAGAGTGGCAATCTGATCACCAAAATGTCACATAATGACATACTGTGAATGGGATGTTCCACCATTTGGACCAGTTCAGGTCCAGAAGGTGCATTCTCAGACCAACTTAGGGGCAAAGAAGGCCTGTGAAATGTGACAGTGTACAGGAGAGGCAGGTAATGTGATGTGGGTCACAGAAAAGGCTGATATGGTCCAATGAGTGGCACAGGAAGGGATGGTAAGTTGTAACGTGGGGGCATAGAAGGGCCTGGTGCATTATGATATGGGAAACATTAGGTGCTGCTGGTACAGTGTGATGAAAGATATGAGGGGATATGCAGTGTGATAGAATATACAACAGTGAATGGTATAGTGTAATGAGAGGTACGTGAGTGGCAAAGGAGAAACTCGTACAATGTGATGTGGGGGACAGGAAGGTCTGATGCAGTGTCATGTGGGAAACAGGATAGTCTGATGCAATATGATGTGGGGAACAGGAGGGTCAGAAACAGAGTGATGTGAGAACAGGGGGATCTGATGCAGTGTGATTTGGGGGACAGGAGGATCTGATGTAGTGTGATATGAGGACAGGAGAGTCTGATGCAGTGTGATGTGGGGAACAGGAGGGTCTGATGCAGTGTGATGTGGGGAACAGGAGAGTCAGGTACTGTGTGATGTGAGGACTGGAGGGTAAGATGCTGTGTGATGTAGGGGACAGCAGGGTCTGATGCAGTGTGATATGGGGGACAGGAGAGTCTGATGCAGTGTGGTGTGGGGAACAGGAGTTCCTGATGCAGTGTGATATGGGGATAGGAGGGTCTGATGCAGTGTGATATGGGGGACAGGAGAGTCTGATGCAGTGTGGTGTGGGGAACAGGAGGCCCTGATGCAGTGTGATGTGGGGAACAGGAGGGTCTGATGCAGTGTGATGTGGGGAACAGGAGGTCCTGATGCAGTGTAATGTGGGGAACAGGAGGTCCTGATGCAGTGTGATGTGGGGAACAGGAGGGTCTGATGCAGTGTGGTGTGGGGAACAGGAGGTCCTGATGCAGTGTGATGTGGGGAACAGGAGGTACTGATGCAGTGTGATGTGGGGAACAGGAGTCCTGATGCAGTGGGATGTGGGGAACAGGAGGTCCTGATGCAGTGTGGTGTGGGGAACAGGAGGGTCTGATGCAGTGTGATGTGGAGACAGGAGGGTCATGTGCAGTGGGATGTGGAGACAGGAGGGTAAGGTCCAGTGTGATTTGAGGACTGGAGTGTCTGATGCAGTATGATGTGGGGGACAGGAAAATCTGATGCAGTGTGATATGGGGGACAGGAGGTCCTGATGCATTGTGATGTGGGGAACAGGAGGTCCTGATCCAGTGTGATGTGGGGAACAGGAGAGTCTGATGCAGTGTGATGTGGGGGACAGGAGAGTCTGATGCAGTGTGATATGGCGGACAGGAGATCCTGGTGCAGTGTGATGTGGGGAATAGGAGGTCCTGATGCAGTGTGATGTGGGGAACAGGAGGTCCTGATGCAGTGTGATGTGGGGAACAGGAGGCCCTGATGCAGTGTGATGTGGGGAACAGGAGGTCCTGATGCAGTGTGATGTGAGGAACAGGAGGTCCTGATGCAGTGTGATGTGGGGAACAGGAGGTTCTGATGCAATGTGATGTGGGGAACAGGAGTTCCTGATGCAGTGTGATGTGGGGAACAGGAGGGTCTGATGCAGTGTGATGTGGAGACAGGAGGGTCAGGTGCAGTGTGATGTGGAGACAGGAGGATCAGGTGCAGTGGGATGTGGAGACAGGAGGGTAAGGTCCAGTGTGATTTGAGGACTGGAGTGTCTGATGCAGTATGATGTGGGGGACAGGAAAATCTGATGCAGTGTGATATGGGGGACAGGAGGTCCTGATGCATTGTGATGTGGGGAACAGGAGGTCCTGATCCAGTGTGATGTGGGGAACAGGAGAGTCTGATGCAGTGTGATGTGGGGGACAGGAGAGTCTGATGCAGTGTGATATGGCGGACAGGAGATCCTGGTGCAGTGTGATGTGGGGAATAGGAGGTCCTGATGCAGTGTGATGTGGGGAACAGGAGGTCCTGATGCAGTGTGATGTGGGGGACAGGAGAGTCTGATGCAGTGTGATATGGGGGACAGGAGAGTCTGATGCAGTGTGATATGGGGGACAGGAGAGTCTGATGCAGTGTGATGTGGAGACAGGAGAGTCTGATGCAGTGTGATGTGGGGAACAGGAGGGTCTGATGCAGTGTGATGTGGGGAACAGGAGAGTCAGGTACTGTGTGATGTGAGGACTGGAGGGTAAGATGCTGTGTGATGTAGGGGACAGCAGGGTCTGATGCAGTGTGATATGGGGGACAGGAGAGTCTGATGCAGTGTGGTGTGGGGAACAGGAGTTCCTGATGCAGTGTGATATGGGGATAGGAGGGTCTGATGCAGTGTGATATGGGGGACAGGAGAGTCTGATGCAGTGTGGTGTGGGGAACAGGAGGCCCTGATGCAGTGTGATGTGGGGAACAGGAGGGTCTGATGCAGTGTGATGTGGGGAACAGGAGGTCCTGATGCAGTGTAATGTGGGGAACAGGAGGTCCTGATGCAGTGTGATGTGGGGAACAGGAGGGTCTGATGCAGTGTGGTGTGGGGAACAGGAGGTCCTGATGCAGTGTGATGTGGGGAACAGGAGGTACTGATGCAGTGTGATGTGGGGAACAGGAGTCCTGATGCAGTGGGATGTGGGGAACAGGAGGTCCTGATGCAGTGTGGTGTGGGGAACAGGAGGGTCTGATGCAGTGTGATGTGGAGACAGGAGGGTCATGTGCAGTGGGATGTGGAGACAGGAGGGTAAGGTCCAGTGTGATTTGAGGACTGGAGTGTCTGATGCAGTATGATGTGGGGGACAGGAAAATCTGATGCAGTGTGATATGGGGGACAGGAGGTCCTGATGCATTGTGATGTGGGGAACAGGAGGTCCTGATCCAGTGTGATGTGGGGAACAGGAGAGTCTGATGCAGTGTGATGTGGGGGACAGGAGAGTCTGATGCAGTGTGATATGGCGGACAGGAGATCCTGGTGCAGTGTGATGTGGGGAATAGGAGGTCCTGATGCAGTGTGATGTGGGGAACAGGAGGTCCTGATGCAGTGTGATGTGGGGAACAGGAGGCCCTGATGCAGTGTGATGTGGGGAACAGGAGGCCCTGATGCA
The DNA here is from genome assembly GCF_038048845.1 of Mixophyes fleayi. Lineage (NCBI taxonomy): Eukaryota > Metazoa > Chordata > Amphibia > Anura > Limnodynastidae > Mixophyes > Mixophyes fleayi. Next base: position 165,749,172 of record NC_134407.1, read on the forward strand.
GTGTGATGTGGGGAACAGGAGGTCCTGATGCAGTGTGATGTGAGGAACAGGAGGTCCTGATGCAGTGTGATGTGGGGAACAGGAGGTTCTGATGCAATGTGATGTGGGGAACAGGAGTTCCTGATGCAGTGTGATGTGGGGAACAGGAGGGTCTGATGCAGTGTGATGTGGAGACAGGAGGGTCAGGTGCAGTGTGATGTGGAGACAGGAGGATCAGGTGCAGTGGGATGTGGAGACAGGAGGGTAAGGTCCAGTGTGATTTGAGGACTGGAGTGTCTGATGCAGTATGATGTGGGGGACAGGAAAATCTGATGCAGTGTGATATGGGGGACAGGAGGTCCTGATGCATTGTGATGTGGGGAACAGGAGGTCCTGATCCAGTGTGATGTGGGGAACAGGAGAGTCTGATGCAGTGTGATGTGGGGGACAGGAGAGTCTGATGCAGTGTGATATGGCGGACAGGAGATCCTGGTGCAGTGTGATGTGGGGAATAGGAGGTCCTGATGCAGTGTGATGTGGGGAACAGGAGGTCCTGATGCAGTGTGATGTGGGGGACAGGAGAGTCTGATGCAGTGTGATATGGGGGACAGGAGAGTCTGATGCAGTGTGATATGGGGGACAGGAGAGTCTGATGCAGTGTGATGTGGAGACAGGAGAGTCTGATGCAGTGTGATATGGAGGGACAGAAGAGTCTGATGCAGTGTGATATGGGGGACAGGAGAGTCTGATGCAGTGTGATATGGGGGACAGGAGAGTCTGATGCAGTGTGATATGGGGGACAGGAGAGTCTAGTCTGATGCAGTGTGATATAAGGGACAGGGGCAAGAATTATGTGAGAAACTGGATTCTTATCTTATTATCCTACAAGTATGCGTGCCACTAGATAACACAGATTATGTGTATGCAAGTAGGATAGATTATAAAAAGCATTGTATGTACTATATGCTTTAAAAGCATTTTTATTTATGTATTTAATGTAAAAAAAAATTAAGAATATTTTTTTTTAATGTCCATATTTTTATTATGGATTCTACTGTTAATAGTCATTAATTTATTTTATAAAATATATACATTTAATGCTTTCTGATATGACCTATGATATTGCACATACACTTGTGTGTATAGTGCAGTCTGTTCTGTTTACATACAGCAGGTATTGTGTAGCCAGAGCATACTTACACCCAGATTCAAATGGAAATATATCTTGAAATATGCTTGCATGTAGTTGGAAGTAAGCTCAAGTTTTGTGCTCTTTTTTAAAATGCAATTGGAGTGCAAGTTGCTTTCCACTTTTAATCAGGGCCAAGGTGTTTTATGCTGGCTCCTACATTTCTTAGATTCTTGTCACTCCTGCTTTATATTATAATTATTACATTTAAATAGTGTTTTCATAGGGAATGTATAGTTTACTTTCATTTTATTCAAGATACAAATAGTTTACATTATTATTTTCAATTCATTACTATACTGTTCCTTTATGAGCGTATTCATGATACTCAAACATATCAGTTCTAATACTTTGTATGAGACAAGTTAAGCCACTTGCTGTCATGAAGTGACTCGATCATGCCATGGCTTCTACTTAAGCTGGTGAAAAATGCAATGCCATCTCTAATAAATGAGCCAAGCAGAGATCCCAGTGGTCTACAATGGAAACATTACCCAATCTAGGCTAGTAATCTATATCGATGAGTAATTTTAATAATATCCTTCTGAGTGTATCGTACATTACAAAGATCAAGTTTTGTGTTTTTTAACATGCTAGACTAGTGTTATTAAACTTAGGTGCCCACAGACTGCTAAATAAAGTTTTTAGTGCCTGTGGATCTTTAAGGCCTCATTCAGAGATGTGTATTGTCAGAATTTGCTCACATCACACCCCATACAGAATGTGACATGACAATGCTCTCTGAAAACTGTGCAGGCATTGGGATTGCAGTCCTTTGGGTGTAAATTGCATGTCAGAGCAGTCTGAACTGCAGTTGATACTACTGACCATGTCCACAGCTGAGGAGTGTAGGCAAGGCAATGATGTTTAAGTCCTTATGATTTTCAGAGTGGTTTGCTCACATTCAACTGAAAGTTGTGTTAGAAAATCCTGTGTGAACAAGTCAGTCACTGATTAATATACCTGTGACCCTGATAGATGTGAAAACATGTATCTACTCTTTCTTAATATGATTGAAAAATATAGAATTTGCTTGGAGTAGACTAACCATAACCTAGCTACTTGGAGTAGACTAACCATAACCTAGCTACTTGGAGTAGACTAACCATAATCTAGCTACTTGGAGTAGACTAACCATAACCTAGCTACTTGGAGTAGACTAACCATAACCTAGCTACTTGGAGTAGACTAACCATAACGTAGCTACTTGGAGTAGACTAACCATAACCTAGCTACTTGGAGTAGACTAACCATAACCTAGCTACTTGGAGTAGACTAACCATAACCTAGCCACTTGGAGTAGACTAACCATAACCTAGCTACTTCGAGTAGACTAACCATAACCTAGCTACTTGGAGTAGACTAACCATAACCTTGCTACTTGGAGTAGACTAACCATAACCTAGCTACTTGGAGTAGACTAACCATAACCTAGCTACTTGAAGTAGACTAATTATAACCTAGCTACTTGGAGTAGACTAACCATAAACTAGCTACTTGGAGTAGACTAACCATAACCTAGCTACTTGGAGTAGACTAACCATAACCTAGCTACTTGGAGTAGACTAACCATAAACTAGCTACTTGGAGTAGACTAACCATAAACTAGCTACTTGGAGTAGACTAACCATAAACTAGCTACTTGGAGTAGACTAACCATAAACTAGCTACTTGGAGTAGACTAACCATAAACTAGCTACTTGTAGTAGACTAACCATAAACTAGCTACTTGGAGGAGACTACACATAAACTAGCTACTTGGAGTAGACTAACCATAAACTAGCTACTTGGAGGAGACTACACATAAACTAGCTACTTGGAGTAGACTAACCATAAACTAGCTACTTGGAGTAGACTAACCATAAACTAGCTACTTGGAGGAGACTACACATAAACTAGCTACTTGGAGGAGACTAACCATGAACTAGCTATCACTAGTTTAACCGATAAGTGTCAATAATATGAAAATTGCTTTGGTCATTGAGGTTCAAATAATGACTGGATATGAAGGTATTAAGGTACTTTAAACACATAGCTGCCCTTCCACTTAGAAAGGGGTCCTGGAAGGTCTGTTAACTTAATGTATTTGTCTGCATTAACATATATCATACAAATATGTTAATACAGGTTACCCTAATTTACCTCCATAACAATTTTCTCGCATTCGAACCAGTTCAGTGGTTACTTGTTCCGTGCAGAAGACACTAACACAGGGTGCAGGTATATACATTATCCTCCACTGTTCTGAGCACTGCAAGAGCTAGCAGAACAGGAGGAGTAAGCGCTAACCCCTATACCCACTGAGAGGAGAGTCATCTAATTATAACACATTTCAGAGAAACTGGAAGTAGCTACAACAACAGAAAAACTACGCTAATCATATAATAATTCTATACTGTGATAAACCCAAAGTGACAGGTCCTATATAATCACGAAGGAGTATGTACAGCATGAAATGTAAATATTTCAGAAATACTTCTGAATCTAAAAATCCAATCCATTGTTAAAAATATGAATATGGGTTTGTTTTATCACATACATTGTACTAATAACAAACTATTTTCAGAGAGCTGAATATAAGAGCTGGAATTCATTAAAACAGTAACGGTTAGATTTAGAATTGGAAGTAGGTCCACATATGGTACATAAATATGAGCTTTGCCGCACTGAGCATGCACAGTAAAATGCAGCCACAATCATAATGACCCCGAAGCCTGGAGTAGTGTCTTGGAGTAGCGACAACCATGCTTAAGTGTAGCACGCCTCCTGGTGATGTGGCCCAGTCTGTTATAGTTTATCTTAAAGACATGGTGTAAATATATGTACTGATGATGATGACATTATCAGTATGTATCTTTATTGTTTTCACAAAAATAAATAAATACATTTTTAAAAATTTTAAAAAAATAAGTAACCAGCACCGCTGCCATAGCCTGGGCTGCTCACTATTCAAGCCGGAGGAGCCTAAAGGGTGACAAACTAGCAACAAACTATGCCAGGTTAGGTTGGTCATTCTATCATCATCATCTATTTATATATATAAATGCCAATATTTCCGCAGTGCTGTACAGTCCCTGCCCCATTGGAGCTTACAGTCTAAATCCCATAAGATACACACAGACACAGACCGAGAGAGATTAAAGGCAATTTAATAGCAGCTAATTAACCTACAAGTATGTTTTTGGAGTGTTGGAGGAAACCGGAGCACCCGGAGGAAACCCTCGCAAACACAGAGAGAACATACAAACTCCACACAGATAAGGCCATGGTCGGGAATCGAACTCATGAGGCATAATTGCTAACCACTAAGCCACCGTGCTGCCCTATTCTATGACAGGGAGAACAGCAACATGGGGCACCCCTGTCATAATGTGGATCATTAGCCAGAAATTGTGCCCCTTCCCTCAAGGGCAATCCAGTCAAGTTCTGAATAAAACTGGAGCTCTTCCTGGCACCCCTTTGGTGTTTGGTGCTATGATAAAGGTGTTTTGTACAAAATAGATTAAGTACTGTTTTGGAACTGGAAGCTCCAACACTGCCTGCATAGGGAATGCTAGTGCTTGTAGAACTACAAGTGCCAGTATGTCCATGGCAGCAAAGGGTAGCTGGAACATTTAGTTCCACAAAAGTAACTAATGATAAAAAAAAGATATGGAAATTAAGAGCCCCATTAAGGAATGTAAATGCTGATACATATTTTATGTTAAATTGCTCGCTGCAAGCCCAGAAACGGACTATACACCAGTGAACACAAGGACATCCAATTCATCTTCGAACGCAAAGGACACTTCCGACAGCAGCGTACGATTCAAGCTTTAGCATCTCTAAGTTACATATTTTTCTGTCGTATCACTTGCACCAGCTACAGAGCAGGTGTAAGTTCCGAGTGATAGTGATGACAAGTGCTTATGCATGCTAGAACATAATTTTGTTTGCAATTAAAAGCATCTGTAAGAATATATTTTATGTACAGCAGGCATTAATAATATCCTTATAAATGTATTTCATAGGGGGGAAGAAATTAACCCCCCCCCTCCATTTTTTTGTGTGTTTTCATTAATGATTATATGACATTATATATATAAGGTGACAATAATTGTTTTTTTTTCTGTGTATTCTACTGGGACTTTATACCCCACACATGTATTGTACTTATCCAGCAGTGTGTTGTGTCAGTCTCGATATAGCAAATGCCGTATATTCAGAGCATAATTACACCCGTATTTAACAAGAGACATTTCTTCAGAACTGCTTCTAGTTGGATACAGACGTGTGTATGCCTGAATTACATGAGTGTTTTAAAAGAATGCACAATGGGCTTCATTCTTTAAGGAAAGTATGTCAAAAAAAATGAGTACGTTTTTTCCTGGACAAAACCATGTCACAATGCAAGGGGTGCAAATTAGTTTATTATTTTGCACATAAGTTAAATACTGGCTGTTTTTTTCATATATCACACAAATACCTGATAGCTTTAATTTTACCCTGAAATTTAAAGTTGATCTAGGACATGCTCTATCCAAGCTATAAATCTGCCATCATATTTTAAATGGAGCTCCCCCTCCAATCCAACATGGTTTTGCCAAGGTGCAAAGTTACTCTTTTTTTTTTTGCTTTCCTTTCCTAAATAAATCAGGTCTTGAATGATTGGGTATTTTAATTAGCAGATGTTTTGTTTATTTATTTTTTTCCCCATATTTTTAATATATCAGTAGTTAACATAAAGTTAATGATGACTGTTGTATCTTTACTCTGGCCGCACCAAGATACACTGAGAGCAGATATTGATGAAGTCACATATTTACATTGTCTTTTAAACTGCATGTAACTTAAGATATGCAAGGCTGCAATTTTGTTGTCAAAAGTTTATGCCTATGTTGGGCTGCAAAATTGCGCAAAATTGCGCCTTTCTGTAAATCAGGCCTTAAATGTACATGCAAACTAACGCTAAAGGCTGGCTAACACATGAGCTGGGTAAAACTGCATAAAAGTTAATGTACGCCTTAGACGCATTTTAATGCATCTAAACATATTTTCCATGGGCTTTTCATGCGTTTCGCTTTTCCCAGTGCAATCTATAGTTAGCACATTAGAAATAGGGTGTGCTGTGTTCTATCATTTTAAACGCAGTGCTAACATTTCAGAATGCTATGTTGGGAATAAGCTGATAAGAAACCATTCCTCCTATTTTGAACAGGGAACAGGGGTAAATTACTCCAAATGGGGGTAAAAATGAAAATCCTGGGGGTAATGCTGCTGATTCACATGCTGTCAGTTGGATTGCAGACCCCTTTAAATGTGAAATTGCTGTTGTACCAGAAGAGCCTTAAGCGTTGGCAGAGGAACTTCTTGAGCTTCGATGCAATAATGAAGCACGTATTACATTTGAAAACAAAGCACATCTGTCATATTTTTGGATGTCAACAGCTGCAAAGGCATTCAAAATTGCACATGAGGAGGCAGTCAAAAAGTTGCTGCCTTTTGCAACAACCTACCTTTGCGAATAAGGATTTTCCACTCTAACGAACATAAAAACAAAGCTGAGAAATCGATTGGACGCTGAAGACTGTATCCAAATTGCTCTGACATCAAAATGCCCCAATATTGATGCTCTCGTATCAAAAATGAAGCAACATCATTTCTCCAAAACCTGAAGTTTTGAAGTTGAAGCTTTCAAAGAAATTTTGAATTCCAATAATTAATAATATATGATTTCCTTCCTTTCAAATCAAGGGAGTAACGTCGGCGTATCTAAATATATTTTGGGGGTAAAAGGTAAAAAAGTTCCCTGACCCCTGCATTACAGGTAACATAACCCCTACCTATAAGCAAGATTTAGACATGCATTCTTTTTAAAATGGAATTAAAACACATGAGCAAGAGTGATTAAGCACAGGGGAATTAAAATGCAACACCATTTTTTGTAATCACACCGGTTTTCATCAATATATGGTCTTACGTAAGCACTGTGCAAACCACTGCTAAGGTTCCTAAAATTCTCCTGCAAGCTTTTGTGTGTGTGGGCCGTTTTTGAATAGTGGCCTACAATCACTGTCACGGGTGTTTTCTTAAATCCAGTGGGTAACCAGCCTAGGGAATTAATTTACTATCATACTGCTGTTGGACAACAAGAATGTGCAATCTCCTAGGCCAGAGCAGGCTGCATCCCATGTTAAATTTTATATGCATCTGTCAGTAAAATGTGAGTTTTTCAAGACATGTCCTTGTAAAAGTAGGATTTGGGTGCTTATCATTCCAGATTTTAAAAAATACACATATGGCTTTAAACATGCGCATCAACCCATACACATAACTCAGCATATATATATATATATATATATATATATATATATATGTATATATATATATATATATATATATATATATATATATATATATATATATATATGTATATATTAAATCTGCGTTCTTTTTATGCATGTGTGAATGAGCTCAGAGACCACTGTGACTCCATTCTATGACACAGAGAAGTAATAGAACAAAGATAAAAAACAGGTACATGTAAAGGGGCAGAAAAAACCCTATTGCCCTATAATGTGTTAGAAATAACCATATGTCCTTTATTATGTCTTTTCCTTGTTATTACAATGAATACAGAACAGCCATGGATATTAGAAAATTGATTAAATATAATTGTCTTATGCTATATTACTTATATTTCAATATGTTAAGCTAGTGAACATGTGTGCAAAGCATTCCTGAAGACGCACACTGGTTTACTGCAGATATATAGACCCAAGGGGCCTGATTCATTAAGTAATCTTAACTTAAGTAACTTCTTATTTAAGTCTCCTGGACAAAACCATGTTACAATGCAAGGGGTGCAAATTAGTATTCTGCTTTGCACATAAGTTAAATACTGACTGTTTTTTAATGTAGCACACAAATACTTGATAGCTTATTTGTACACTGAAATTTAAAGTTGATATTTGTGTGCTACATGAAAAAACAGTCAGTATTTAAGTTATGTGCAAAACAGAATACTAATTTGCACCCCTTGCATTGTAACATGGTTTTGTCCAGGAGACTTAAATAAGAAGTTTCTTAAGTTAAGATCCTTAATGAATCAGGCCCAAGAAATCTGTAACTTGCCAAAACAATCGCATAACGTTTATTAAAATACCGAGGTGCAGAATATTAGAGAGATAGATAGATAAATAAACAGACAATAGTGAGATAGCTGGACAGATGAATAGCTTATAATAATATATTCTATAAAGCAGAGCAAAGAAATGTCTATATTTTGGCATACTATGGGCTAGATTTACTAAGCTGCGGGTTTGAAAAAGTGGAGATGTTGCCTATAGCAACCAATCAGATTCTAGCTTTCATTTATTTAGTACCTTCTACAAAATGACATCTAGAATCTGATTGGTTGCTATAGGCAACATCCCCACTTTTTCAAACCCGCAGCTTAGTAAATCTAGCCCTATGTTTTAAGCTGATAAGGATAGGTTCTCTCTCAGGTTCTAGCATGTTGGGTTTATTAGTGAGTTTCTCCTTTTATTTTATATAACTGTTACTACTTACATTGTTATAGTTTATTATTTGAACACTACATTATATTGAAACAATATAATTAAAATATATTTCTCATTTTTTGGGAAATCCCTTTCACAAAAAAAGTGCTGGGCAAACCACATTAGCAAGTAAAACCCTTCTACACAGGAAAGCAATTTATGTAGCCAGCATGAATTTTTCACATTAAAACTTTCAGTGAAATATCTGGAATTTAATCATTTGATCTACGCAGTAAAATATGCCACATCAAGCACATCAATCTAATGAGATAATATAGTGACTAACAGCTCAGAAACTTGTAAAGTTCAGCTGAGCAGAGTAATGCTGTCACCTAGAGATATGGGCTCCAGCAATATGTCAATTTTAACAAATATAATTACTAATTCCTTTTTTTTATAGTTCAAAAGCATCTCACACAGTTCCGACAACTTTTTAGCACTTTGTGTTGGAGCATGCCAAAAACAAAGATATTTAAAATAAATTACTACTGAATTAAATCCAGTCTTTTTATTTACCTAGAACTACACAGCCACTCATATGCATTTTCTTTAATAAGAAATAGACATTACAAGCACAACCATATAACTAAATAAAATGATTATACTACAGAATTTGGTTGTTTAAATATTTATTTTTCTTTTCAGTTGAACACGTCTTTTCTTCCTATAACACACAGCGTTACTGTGACAGCAGCAGTCACTGTGCAGGCTGCCTAGTCCTCACCTGTCATCCTGTTACTGTTCCCTCGGATTTCTCCCAGTCCTGTGCTCCACGTGCTTCTCCCTCTGCCACGCAGTCTCCAAGGACTAGTGATGGGTAGTTCATGAATGATCAGTTCAAAAGGAACTAATCTTCAAAGAGAACAAACTCATTTAGTTCACAGCTCTGGCAAAGATTAGTTCATCAGGAAATAAAACAAGTGGGAGGAGTTAGACAGAGATAAAGCAAAGCAGCTCCAGCAGACTCACTCACTGTCTCACTCACACTGGCTCTTTAGTTCCTGATGCTGTAAAAGGAAAGTAGAAAACACAGTTCATGAAATACATATCTAATAAAAAAAACAAAAAAACATCTGGGGGTAAATGTATCAAGCTGAGAGTTTTCCGGCAGGTTTCTAGTTATCATTTATTTAGTACATTCTACAAAATGACAGCTAGAATCTGATTGGTTGCTATAGGCAACATCTCCGCTTTTCAAACCCGACGAAAAACTCTCAGCTTGATACATTTACCCCCTGAACATTGCACTGGCTAGCCACAGCCTATGTGTGAGTCAAAGTGTCTGTGTGTGTGTATCTTCATGCTACTCACCTTTTTGTGATAAAATCATTGTTCTATTGGTCAAGGGGTCCAAACTCTTGATGCTGACTTTGGTACTAGGTTCTGAACTCCCCTCCCCCTACACTCCTCATCTGTGCTAAATATGCTACTGCTACTACAGATGCACTATTATTTAGCTCTCTCATGTAATACTCATGAGTCAGTACCTCTAAACTACCACAAGTGGTACTGCTATGCTCAGACATTGTGTGGGACTCTGTGGAGCTGATCATTGAACGATTGTCTTCAGTCATTCTTCTGGCATAGTAGTTCACTACATTGTCTAGTTCATTTAAATCATAAGATAACTACCATGTGTGGGACTGCTGCATTCAGACATATACACTGTGTAGAGCTTATTGAATTAGAACTAGATTGTCATGATTCATCCTCCTAATATTTTAGCTCACTCCTTTATATCCTTCTTCTAGTTCATGTAGTTCATTTAGATCATTTAGTTAATTTAGCTCATAAAGTCACAATATACCTTCCCTATCAGCTCAAGACACAGTGCTGAGTGCTGCATGCTATATACTGTAGTTCTGTTTACTCCACCATATAAAGGGGGAGATGTATTAAACCTTCAAGAGGGGTGTGATGAAATGTAGCACATCTAATGACTGATTGTTATTTTCTGTTGAATCTATGTATAACACTGTGAATATTTTATGTAACCTTCCAAAGTGTATTTTGTTAACAGACCTGAGTCTGAACTAGGCAAGTGTCAATGGTCTTTTGAAAGTAGCCAGCTCCAGAGACAGATCTGGGAGTAGTTTGTGTATGCAGAGGAGTTGGACTTAGCCAGGCAGAAAGAGCAGAGGTGAGAGATTCTCTGAGGTGCCCAAACATATATCTAAGTGATAGATCATTTACTTCGGAAAGCTCTGCGACATTTGGGAGATCAATCTGTCTTTATTGACAAACTAAATTCCTAAGGTGGGGGGTGAAAAGCCAATAAGATGTTTCAGACATCAGATTGTGCATTACTTTGAGGAGGGTCTACCATGACTGAAATGTGTCATTCTTCTCAATGTGTACTCCTCACACGCCAATTCCTGAACGTGTAAGTAGGGATTCTGGTTTTATTGCTTTTTATTTTCTGAAACTCATTTGTGCAACTTATGGTATGTCTGTTTATTACGTTTTTGTAAATAAGCCTTGTAAACATTTTTCAGATTAAACATATTTTATCTAGTGTACTCTCCGTGATTCTTTGTGAACTTACGAAGCACAGGGAAACTCATGCTACATATGTATGTGATTTAAGTGTGAAACATTAATAAGTGGTTCTGGTGAATGTAAGGACACCATAAAAAATCCTTCGTGGTGGCAGAAAAGGTGTATTCATTGTTAATTAACTAAGGTAACACCAGTCACAGCCAGCTGTTCAGATTGCTGTATCTGGGACAGGCTGGGTGTTCGTGACAAGGGGTAAAGTGGAAAAGTTGCCCATAGCAACCAATCAGCTTCTGTCATTTTATAGGCTGTGCTAGATAAATAACAAAAGCTGATTGATTGCTTTGTGTAACTTGTCCAGTTCATCTCTCTCTAAGGTTTGATACATCACCCTATATCCTGATGGCACTGATCTCAATTATACATGGGTGATTCATCAAACCTTCTAAAGAGGACAGGAAGAAAGGTTACCTATAGCAACCAATCCGCTTCTGCCTATTATTTTATACAATGCACTTGATAAATGATAGGTAGAAACTGATTGGTTGATATGGGCAACTTCTTCACTTATCCTCTTTAGAAATAATGTTTTATGTGCCTCCCCCTTACTTTTTGAACTGGCATACTAAATTGTCTGTTACCAAAAAGATTAGTTGCTGGACAGTCATTTGTACCTAATAGTGATTTAAGCCACTATAAGCGTGCATAATGATTGCAGATAATACAATGAAGCGAAAAAGAAGTCAGATATGGAATCATTTAAATCTCAGTGGCGATGAGAAATAAGCAAGGTGTTCTTACTGCTCAAATGAAATAAGTTTAGTTTGTGGTTCTGTGAATAATCTGTCATGCCATTTAAAAAGAAAACATTGAACAATATCCACTACTAGGAGTGAACCACAACAACAGATACCTACAGTCTCTCATACAAGGTGTGAAGGTGAAGTTAAAGACAATACACTTGAACCATCACAAGGTATCAGTGTAACTGCAAATTTAAATCAACTTGCTACAGTTATTTCGGCAGCAATAGACCATTGTCTGTTAGGTACTCAAAAGTTTTGGATGAACAACTGCTAAAATATATTATTAAGGGATTCCACCCATTTAGCATTGTGAAGGAGAGTTCAAAACTCTGGTCCATGCAGGGCCCTCTTAACAACATTTGGGGCCCCCGGGCAAAGCAGTGCACCGAGGCCCCTATATATATATATATATACATATATATAAAAAAAAAAAAAGATTATATATATGGGCCCTGCAGCCCAGGGGGGCCCGTCAGAGGCAGCAAGAAAAAAAAGTTCCTGAAAAAAAGAAGAAAATACTTACCTTGCTCTCAGCTGGCGATCCGGCTCCCTCCCTGGTCTCCTCCTCCGTGCTGCGCTCTGCAATGGATGACGGGCGTGATGACGTCATGCCCAACATGCACTGCGAGCGCAGCACGGAGGAGGAGACCAGGGAAGGAGCCGGATCGCCAGCTGAGAGCAAGGTAAGTATTTTCTTCTTCTTTTTTTCAGGAACTTTTTCGCTCTCGCTGCTTCTGACGAGCCCCTTGGGCTGCAGCGCCCCCGGGCACCTGCCCATCGTGCCCTATGGAAGAGACGGCCCTGGGTCCATGCACTTTCCCCAGGATACAATCCTCCCACAAGGAAAACTCTGTCTAGTAGTTTGCTACTGCAACTCTACAATAGCACTCTACAGGAAGTGCGCATTAACTTGCAAGAAGCTGATGTAGTTTGCTTAACTACAGACTCATGGACTTATTTGCATAAGCATGGTTTTAATGCAGTCACAGCCCATCATATGAATTCAGAATGTGAGCTACGTTCGGTTCTGTTAGAATGCTTTGAAATGCAGGAAAGACACAGTTCTGTAAATCTGTGTTGGCAATTAAAATACACAGTTCATGAATGGGGGCTAGAAAATAAAAACAGTGGCCACGTGCAATAGAGATGGGGGAGATCCAGCACCCAGCAAGCAAATGACGCATTGTCCTGGCGGTCACTGGAATACTGTACTGGAACCAATGAGCGATCCTCCACAGATCTGCTAATCCAGTATGATAAACTCATTCATTGAAACTGGGACTTCTTGAACTACATGAATGATTAGGATGATAATATTGCCCACATCTTACAGTTTCCATATTAAAGTGGAGCCACATATGTGGTCATTTGGGGCCTGATTCATAAAGCAAAGTAAAAAAAAGTAGTAAGTTTTCTGCTGGACAAAACCATGTTACAATGCTAGGGGGTGCAAATTAGTTTATTATTTTGCACAAAAGTTAAAGGGCTGGTTACCTATTAGCAATGACCGTAACGCCTCCGGTGTATTCCTTAACAGAGTGGTAATACTGACAGCTTGGAAGACAGAAGTCAAACAGTGGTGATGGATGAATGAAGAAGCCGGCAGCCAGCAATTATGTCACTTTCAAGGTGCACACTGTTTCCTGCTGTTAGCCTGGTAATTTAAAGATGCGCTGTCTCTACAATTTGTTTAAAAAGCCTAGTACATTGTAGAGATGGTGCGTCCTTAAATTACCAGGTTAACAGCAGATAACAGAGTGTGCACCTTGAAAGTGACGTAATTGCTGGCTGACAGCTTCTTCATTCGTCGCCACTGTTAGAGGTCTGTCTTCCAAGCGTATTCCTGTTATGTTATCTGTGGTCAGGGTTACGGTTATCGGGGTTAAGACTACCACCGAAGTTAAATACTGGCTGTTTCTTCATGTAGCACACAAATACTTGATAGCTTTATTTTTACACTGAAATTCAAAGCTGATCTAGGACTTGCCCAACCCCAATTATAAATCTGCCATCATATTTTAAATTTAGCTCCTCCTCCAATGCAACATGGTTTTGCCAAGGTGCAAAGTTGCTCATTATTTTTGCTTTACTTTCCTTAATGAATCAGGCCCTTGGAGACTATAACTGGCACTTTTTTGTTCATATCCCTACACAAAAACTTGAAGAATATTTTACTACGTATTATTTCTACTAGCATTCATATTGAGATCATATCCTCAAATCTATGTAGTTTAGTCAGAGATTATTGACTATCATATTGACTTTGTTCTCTATGTGTAGTTTGTTTAAGTGTATTATATTTTATATTGTATATCAATTGTGTATTAATAAATGTGATAAATCTTTTAGAGAAAAGGTAAAATGATTGATTCTATTTTATGATTGTTGTTGTGATATTCAGGTTTCTAGTGCAGTCTTTAATTTTTTCTTTGTCTTTACATTTAATGTGTGGTCTGCCCATACCTCTTAAGAGAGCAGCTGCATATCTAATATTTTTTATTATTTACTATGGGGCAGATTAAATTGGTCATGATGTTTCTGAGAACTTAAAGAATTGCTGCGTAGTGTCCCAGAAAGGCCGCAAGTAACTACGTGGCGATTTTTTTAGAATTGAATGTGCCCCTATATGTTATAAGTTTTATTGTCTGGTGCCCAGGAGAACCATTACACATCTGTGCATTTCCTGAGGTGGTATCTTACCGATTCGGCACTTTTCATCATCATCATCATCGTCATCATCAACATTTATTTATATAGCGCCAGCAGATTCCGTAGCGCTTTACAATTGGGAACAAACATTGATAAGATAATACTGGGTAATACATACAGACAGAGAGGTAAGAGAACCCTGCTCGTAAGCTTACAATCTATAGGACAATGGGAGTTAGAAACACAAGGGCATGTGCTACATCATATTGCACAATGGACCAGCTGGAATGCAAAGGTAAAAGTATTGAGTGGACTGTGTGTGTTGCAATGTTGGTCAGAGGGTTGTTGTCTTGCGTTAGCAGTGTAGAGGATGGTAAAAGTGCAATCTAGGGAAATTAAGATGGTGGTTGAGGAATATCATAACCTTGTCTGAAGCGGTGGGTTTTCAGTGAACGCTTGAAGATTTGAAGACTAGAGGAAAGTCTTATTGTGCGTGGGAGGGAATTCCACAAAGTGGGTGCAGCCTGGAAAAAATCCTGTAACCGAGAATGGGAGGATGTGAAGGGAGTGGAGGAGAGACGTAGATCTTGTGCAGAACGGAGGTGTCGAGTAGGGAGATATTTCGAGACAAGTGAGGAAATGTATGTCGGTGAAATTTTGTTGATGGCCTTGTATGCTAGTAGAAGAACTTTTAAACTTTTACTTTTACTATTTCATCAATAAAAACATGTTAAAAAAATAGCAGTGCCTCTGTTATAAAATAATAAATGAACATTGCCGTTTTAATAATTAAATAATGAATTAAGCTATGTTGAGGTAGCCAATCAGGTGCGGTCTCTTGCAATACTCAGCCAATCACAGAAATAATTTTCCACAGAGAGTGAAAATTAACAAATCAGTCTCAAAAGAAACATTGATGGCAGGTATAAAACTTGAATAGCACCAATTCAGTGGAACCACTTATCTGCCCCTCTTCTGCTGTGGGGGGCTAAGATAATAAACATATAGCGGCTGGAATTTAGTACACTGGGCCCTCTTGAACACTCTTGGCTTTGGGAAGTCACGGTACATCATCATCATCAGTTATTTATATAGCGCCACTAATTCAGCAGCGCTGTACAGAGAACTCACTCACATCAGTCATTAACAGACTAGTGCTCATCGTGACCAGTGCTATCCTAACTAGTGTAAATCTACCTGTTGGGATAGGGTTAAATTCTAGGGGCTATTTGAATATTTCATCTTCTTCCTACACTTTTTTATTTCAAGAGCTACCGGATGAGTATTTTTTAGCATACATTATAACTAATCATGCCAGCATGGAGATGGTTTATTGCATTATTTTGCTTTTTCAGGTCTTTGTGAATCATTAACTCCTACATTGTTTTTACTCCTCTTTTCTACTTAGACATTATCATGATTTTTGGTTAGCAACAATACACCTAGACAATATAATTTAGGCTTTAAAAATAACAAGTGTACATTTAATCGGTGTAGTATCATGTATTGACCTTTAGTGAATCAGCTCCATAATTATAAACCACAGATTAATTTGTAAGATAAATAACATGAAATTTTTGAAACTCTTTGGAAATCATCTTTATGTTTACGATAAGGATCTAACTAGGCATAATAGTCATGCTAACTAGATTTATCATATGACAGGTTTCACTTTTAGAATGGTATTTTTTTTTTACTCCTCACACTGTCTGTTTTTCAAATTATATATTTTTTCTAATCTAGTAATTGTCCATATCTCCTTTGATACAATATGATATTTAGAAATGTCACATCATAATGGTGAAGAAAAGATTGCCCTCCTCCATGAACCCCCATCTCCAAAACGTAGCTGCCAATGTATGATGAAGGCGCATAGAATTGTTTTGTTGTTTGCGAAAAAAAATGAAAAAGAAATGTAAAAGAAACCAAAACAAACTAAAACACATAATTCTTTCCTTCCCTATAACTCCCTAAGACCTTGATAAACGTTACACAGTGTTAAGGCATCTTCTCCTCCATTACACACATCTCTCCTCCACAAGTCACATGGCAAGGAACTGGTTAGGTCGGTGGTGTATGCTTTGTTCAGACTGTGTGAGGGTTGTGCCCAGTGGTGGAAGTGGACTGGTATACAGTGGTATGCCATACCGCCACTTCTTTTACTGCTTTGATTGTATAATTGTCAAATTCCATTCACTTACATTTTCTATACCACCTGAGGCATCTCAAGCCTTCATTCAATTAAGGGAAGTGTTTGTCTCTGCTCTTTCTTAAATCATCTCTCTTTATTAAAGAATCTGACATCTCTCACCCCTTCATTCTTGAAGGTAACACCTCTTCGATCAGTGTAGGAGCCATTCTCTCACCTTCTCTTCCTTGAGGGAAACTCCACCCTTATGGAGTCTTCTCCCACAAGTTACATCCTACCTAAAGGAACTAAGGATAGAGAACGCTTGGCCCTCAAATTATCTCTGGAGGAATGGAGCTTGTGCTCATTTCCCTGTAACTATATAAACTGATCACAACAATATTCTTTATTTACAATCCTCTGAATGTTTAAATCCCAGACAAGAAAGATGGTCAATATTCTTCACACAATTAGATGTCTTGGTCACCTATTGTCCGGACACCAAAACTGTTAAAGCTGATGCATTATCACGCTCCTTTGAATTTGAGCCTTCCTCTGAGTTCAAACCTGTACTGGACCAAAATTGCATTTTGGCTATAACACCTTCAGCTCAATCTGCGCTCCTTCATGGGAAAACATATATCACTCTCAATCTCTGACCCAAATTGCTACTTTGGGCACACTCTTCTCAATTTCCTGGACATGTAGGTGTTATAAAACACTGTAGTTAATTTCGCAGAGCTACTGGTGGATGTTACTGTGTCAGGCTGTCAAGGGATTCGTTCTGGCCTGTACCATCTGTGCCCAACTTGCCCTATTGGATATTTTGCTTGCTATGAATTTCTGTGATTGCTTTTTCATTCTTTCTTTGTCTTCATTATTAGATGATGTTTATCTAAAAGTTCTTTATCAATGAAGCTTTAAGTTTCGTTTGCAACAAATTAGGTTTCCTGACTTGGAAAGGACACTTACTGATGAGAAATTTAAAATTATTGTTGTGCAAACTTACTGCTATGCTACCTCTGCCAATACTAGATAAACCCTGGACTCATCTCTAAATGGGTTTCATAACAGATCTTCCCCTGTCCAGTACAATATTATTTGGGTAGTAGTAGATCGCTTTTCCAAAGCTGCTTATTTTATTCCCCTCAAAGCTTTACCTTCTGCCTACAATAGCTTCCTTATTCATTAAAGAGATCTTCCATCTACATGGATGTTCTCTTGAGATATTTTCTAAATGTGGGGGCCAAATTCTGGCGCATGTTCTACAAGAATATTGGTATTAAACTTAACTTTTCCACAGCCTACCACTCTCAATCCAATGGGCAAACAGAAATGACTAATGAAGAACTAGAAAATTATTTAAGGATATACATTTCTGGTAATCAAGATAATTGGCCTGTTCTGTTACCATGGGTAGAATGTACTCATAACAATCAGTCTTATGAATCCACTGCCATGTCTTTTTTCTTTATTTTCACATGGTTAGCAACCTGGTCTCATTAGTTTGTCAGTTGTTCCACCATCCGAGCTTCCTGCGGTTGACTCTCTCTTTTGGGAAATTTCTGATATCTGGTCTTGGTATCCACAATGTATTTGATGTTTCTTTGTTGAAACTGTTGATCTTTAACAAATATATTCCTCCAGTTCTTCACCTTCCTACATTACAGGACGAGAGGACAACATGATAATTCAAATCTTGGATTTTCAAGTATCTAAAAGCATTTTACAGTTTCCTCTTTATTGGAAGTGGTATGGACCCAAAGAACGCACCTGGGTCTAAGCTTCTGATATTCTCTTCCTCTGAGTTGCAATCAGGTGACCACTGACATCATCAGGTGCCAAAGTCAAATAACCACCTGTATTTATAGCGCACTCTGAGCACTTCATCCTTGCTCCAGCACGCTATTAGTTTTTTTTGTACTTTCCTGTGTTGCAGATCTTCTGTGGTCTTCTGAGTTTAGCCCTTGGCTTGTTTGATCATTCTTCCCGAATGTTTTTCTCGCTCTCTTACCACCCAGATTGCTAGTACCAGCTTGCCACACCCAGAGGCAGATCAGAGGACCACAATCTGCGAGGTAGAGCTATCTCTGTATAAATGTATCTTTATGTAAGTGGCTGGAAGATTATGCATATTGTGTGTATGATTATAAGTCCCACATCTAGAATATCTGCTATTATATGTGTCTGAATAATATATAGTAATATATAGTGAAACAATTGAGTTGATTTAGAGGTGAAAAGGAACGGTAGTTCTAGGTAAACTGTAAACTGTCTTTCTGAGTGGCTAACTAATGAGTTTAATCATTAAATGGTCATAAATATTTGCCTTGCTATTACCCATCCTATTTCACACATATTATTCCTTGGAAAATTTCATGAATACATTTCAGGTAATATTCTAGTATTGCCTTGTACATGTCACACAGCTAAACCTTGATATAGGAAAATAATGCACCCCCTCCCCCCCAAGTCATGACCACAAGACAGAAACATAATGCGATTTTACTAACTTTCAATAACTTTATTCTTAACTTGAGAATTTTATCTAGGATACAGAACAATAAAAGTTGTACCGTGCTTTTAGTCAGTATAAAACGTTGTACAGTATGGGCCTGATTCATGTTCAGACATAAGTCCATTTGCGTGCTCTGCGCATGCTCCAAAACTGACATTATGCCAGTGAATGCAATTGCATGTCTGATCGCACATGACCCTTATTACTGCCTACGACGTTAAGGGCAGAACAGGGGTTGGAAGAAGCGGATGGACGTAAGCAAGGTACAGTAATGGCATGCTGAGTGATTTCCTACATAGATGTAGCCAATTCAAGTCCTGTGTCTCTGGTAAGTACATTTGTTTTAGTCCTCCCTGTATCTCCAGCACTTACCTGCATTTCCTGTTGCTTCTTTTGGCTTCCTGACCTAGCTCACTGACTACTCTTCTGGACATTCCTTTTGACACATCTTACGGCTCTGATCTCGGCTTTATCTTGATTTCCCTTTGGATCCTCCTTGGTACTCCGCTGTCTGGTTCGGCTTTGACCTTGGCTTCATTAGACTATCCCACTGAAACCCCCTTGGTACTTCACTGCCCGACTCGGATTGATCTCGGACTGTTTATCACTCATGTCTCCTCTACTTTGCTGGGAGCTGCCCTGGAGAATCGCCACCTTCCTTAAGGCAAAACCCAAACTCCCTTGTGGGGGACCCTGGAGAAGACCAGGGGCACGTTAGACTCCGCACCTCCAGGTGCAGCAGTGTCCATCTCAGCAAGTAGGCACCATCTACTTTTTCGTGCCCTGACACTGTTAAGGCCCTTAATAATTCTGAGTGGGGCACTAGGTTTGAAGAAGGGAGGTTGTGCAGTATTATTGGGGCCAGCCCTGTCCTAAGGAGGACAGGCCCAATCATTGTTGAACTTTCGGGTGGTTGGATTCTTTGGGCTGAGCAACCAATGAGCTTCCTTTATTTCTGTTCTAGCACATTCCCATCTGTCTCCTGTCCTCCATCTCTTTTCTCTTATCCCAGTCATCCCCTGTGCTACTTCTCCTCCTCTCTCTACTCTCTACATATGGAAGTTTGGCTGACTCCTGTTGCTTTGGAAGATAAGTGAAATGGAGGAATTAATGTCATGTGTGGGGTGTATTTGTTTTATAATATGTAGGGTGGATAGTATTGTAGTATTATTATTATTTTTTTTACTGTTTGGTTATTAATGCCTTTATCTTTAACTGGTGGCATTAATTATATATATATATTTTGATAAGCATGTCAAACAAAATGCTCCCTCACACAGATTTTGCTGAACCACTTTGCTGTTTATTCTCTTGTCAGGATGGATCATACAGCTTCTGCAGTGGCTTTAGCAATCACACCAAACATATTCAAAATATTTACAAAGTCCCACAGCCCTAACACTGGTTAAACAGTTAGTCCCCTAACTGGATACTGGCCACATGCTGGTATCAGTCGCACCAACCACAACACAAACCCAGCAATTTAATCTTCCTCCCAAGCATTGCACTAGCTGTTCCCTGTGGTAACGCTCTGCAGATTATTGCTACCTGTTGTCTGACGTTTCCAGCACACCTATCCGCAAATCATCACAGCCTTTGTGACTACTTCACTACCCTGTGGTAACACTCTGCAGATTTTTGCTACCTGTTCTGTGAAGTCTCCAGCACATCTATCCGCAGATCATTACAGGCTTTGTGACTAATCCACTAGCCCCTAGGTTCCCAAACTGTGCGCCGCGGCTCCCAGGGGTGCCGCGGCGCTGTCACTGGGGTGCCGCGAGCCAGACATAAAAAAAAAACAAAGAGCACATAAACTTACCAATCCGCCGGGCGCCGGGACCCAGCAGCCTCCTCTCCCCCGCAGCAGTTTGTTACTGATGTCGATATTCAGTGACAGCTGTGGGAGAGAGGAGGCTGCTGGGTCCCGGCGCCCGGTGGATAGGTAAGTTTATTTGTTCTTTGGTTTATTTTTTTATGTCTGGCGCGGGGCAGAGGAGTGAGAGGGAGTGTGACAGCGGGGCAGACAGCGGGGCACAGAAGAGAGTGACAGCGGGGCACAGAAGAGAGTGACAGCGGGGCACAGAAGAGAGTGACAGCAGGGCAGACAGAGGGGCACAGGAGAGTGACAGATGGGCACAGGAGAGTGACACTGACACTATTAAGCTCCTGCCGCACAGTTTTTGTGCTTACATTAATGCAAGTGGAAGTTCGGAACTCTTCAGCCATGGTGTGAATATACCAATTTTTCTGGCCCAATTTTACCCACTTCACACTGGCTGGACACCCACAGGTGCCTTCCTATGCCAGGCAAGTCTACCCAGTACCTTATAGGATTCCTATAGTCACTCAGGCAAATGCAGTTAGAAAGTAATGCAATACATTTATTGTAATAAAAGCAATCACTAGAGATTATTATGTACACACAATAAATAAATGCCAGGCAGGTTTACCACATCATCTATCCTTTACCCTACTAGTTTAAGTTATTACAGTCATCTGGCTGCTCAGACTTGACGACCGATGGATCTTTCTCAGCTGCGTTTGTAGACTCTGGTAGAGAACGACAACTCACAACCAGACCTTGCACCTTCCATGAATGAAATCTCATAATGAAAACCACCTTCTCCTTGGAGAAGCTCCTTATATCGAGGGTCACATTTACACAGTGCTTTCCCCTCCCTTGGCAAACCCCTGGGTCTCTCTCTCTTTAAACATTGGTAGGTCCTGGATCATGGGTTTGGAGGGGGAAGTGGAGATGAGCTGTGCTTCCACAGAAGCCCCCTGCTGGGACGCAGACAAAATGTCTGGACTAGTCCTATGAAGAACAATGGATACTAATTGGCTTCCCCCACCTCCAAAGATAGGGTAGCAGTCAGCCCCTTCTAAAATTAACCCCTTACACTACTTTGTGATGTCATAGGGTCCCTAGCTGTTCCATGCTTCCTTGATTTTATACACCTCTGGCAATGATTCTGATTGAAATATCTCAATTAAATAATTAACAGGTGTGGCCAAATACTTTTGTCTATAAAGTGTATTATTTATAGTAGAATACAGACATTTACACTTGTTCTCTGAAAATATTGTCGGCCAAATTACCTGGTCTGACCACGACCCAGTTCAACTGATGGTTAGGTTAGACTCTGTCCCCTCCCCAGGCATTGCTCATGACGGCTTAATGAACTCCTCCTCCAAGAACCTGCTTTAAAAAAAATTAATTAGGAGCAGCCATAGGCAAATACATAGCCCTGAATGATGTTCTAGTCACTTCCAAGATCATAATCTGGGAGGCGCATAACTGCGTGATCAGTGCATATAAATAAGCTTGCGTCTCAAAAAACAGAAAGAGGCCCTAAAAGCCTTTATAATAAATCAAAACTCTTGAGACAGTCTGACTCTCCACAGCTACTTATGCAGAATTCACAGAAGCCAGAACGGCACTATATACAATAAACTGATGAATGATAAAACAAAATTGACGTTACAAAAGGGTAAACATTAATTCTATATTGGGGCACGAAAACCAGACAGAATATTCACCAAAGCGCTTAGGGCTCAAAGGAAACAAGCCTATGTACATTCCATTAAGGATGACAGGAGGACAAGCGTCTTCATCTTTGACAAAATCGCACAGGCTTTCCATAAATATTACACCTTTTATAATTTAAAAAAAAAGCTCTCCACCAATGGATGACGACTCTTTCATAACTCAAATTAAGGATTATTTTTCGTGAAGTACCCATGGATTTTCGATAAAGTTTGTGAGTACCTCAAACATTCATTCACAAAAGAGGAGCTGGTTGTTGGTCTAGCTTCAACCCTCACTGGGAAAAGTCCAGGCCCTGATGGGTTCCCCTTCATCTGCTATAAAACCTTCTAAGACACTCTTATTTCTCTTGTTTTACAAGCCTGTAATGAAATATCTGGTGAAGACACTTTTCTCCCCTCAGTCCCTAGAGGCCCACATAACGATTATTCTAAACAGCTGAAGGACCCATCCCATTGCTTGAGCTATAGGTCGATATCCATGTTAAACCTTGTGAGAATACCTCCCTTAGCTGGAATAGCAGTTACCCTCTGTGGGATTCAACTCACTCAGGTAGACCAGAGTATATCCAAAATAAGGCTTTATTATGACAGCACAACACCACAAGACGTTCACAAGGTACAGGGTAATGGTAGCATGTATCCTCCAGCAGCCTCTTGCAGTCAGAACTTCAAAGTAATAATCTCAGTCTCTTTCAGAGTCTTATCCTCCCGCAATATTACCACTACCTTTTAGCTAGACAGTTACTATGTCGACAAGCTTGAGATACTGGCTAACACAGACCCTGTCCTGGTAGGGTTTCCTCCAGCGGCACCATGATGCCTGGCCATAGTCTTTTTTCGCTGGTGTCTTGTACATCAGTATCCTCCAAGCTAGAATGGCTCTCTTGCATTCTTCTCTCCCTATATTTTTGGCTGTATACACAGGGAGTAGGATCAAATGTCTCAATCCTCACCCTTACAGCAGGGGTCTACCAGTGGATACTTTAACTGTTAGACATACTGTCTCTATTACCTTGATTATACAATGGAATGGCTTGACTCAATTAGCTATTTGGCTGAATACACAAAATAAAGGGTTACAATATAACATCAAGGAATGACATTACACGCTTGCGTAAAACAACAAGACATTTGACACATTGTATCTGCAACATTACACAATCTGAGTCTGTGTTACATTTTGATACAATAACATTTATATTGATACATATTAATATATTTCCCAATCCTATTTCATCCAGTATATTACTGTGGAGGCACATTGCATATCATCTAGAAGTTCTAACCTAATTACCTCTCAGATTATCTGTTGACCTAGATAATCAATGTGGGCTGCCAGCTAGCTATGTCAAGTCACTCAGACATCGTTCTGATTACAAACTAGATCTAAGTCACACCTCATGACAATGGACATTTAAGACAAATGGTAATTACCTTAGCTAACAAAAGCAAAATGACTTCTGCTGTCCTGTTATTTTCACATAATATGGCAAATTCTTTCTATTTCTAATACACACAATATTGCAGGTAATAGCAAAGGCAAAATGTACCTAATAACATGAACTAATAATACATATAATACACCGATGCTCTAGAGTATATACTTTGACTGGGCCAAGGATTAAATAGTACATTAAACCGTGAGAAACGGGTGATGAATAAAAAGTACACAGTCCAGTAGCACCCCTTTTCCTCACAAACGTGGATCCAAAACTCTTAGCAAAACTACTCACTAGTCGCCTGAAGAACATTCTCCCAGGCTTGATACATCAGGACCAGGTGGTAAATGTATCAAGCTGAGAGTTTTCCGGCGGGTTTGAAAAGCCAATCAGATTCTAGCTATCATTTATGTAGTAAATGTTACAATGTTGAGCTGTGTCCGTGGCGCTCCACTAAGATATGCCGCCCTGCTTGTATCAGAAAAAGTTCACCACAACTTTACAATAACATGGACATATATAGATCGATACATACACTAGGCGCTGTCTTCACACACACTGGGAAGAAGAATGTATATTTCATATAGGAACAATGTCCAAATTTCAATAATCTAGAATATGAAACATAATACACAGAAAGAAAACTTTGATGGTGAAGTATGTTGGCAAAAGTAGGATCTTGATAAATCTTTAACACTCCTTTATGACTATATGCCCGTGCCAGATATTGATGGTACATATGACACCCGTGTTTTCACTCTGTGGAGGCCCCCTATAGGGTATGCGCTTACTCAATAGTAGAAATAATCAGGCCCTCAGAGGATACAACGATGTTTCACTTGATCCAAATAATGCTCTTGGCGATTTTCACTCAAAAATAAAAAGAATAAAAAACAGTCTGATGCATTACCTTTTATAAAAACATCAAATAAAATACAAATACATGTTGCTCGTACCGGAAAGCGGCCAAGGAGTAAATAGTACATTAAACCGTGAGAAACGGGTGATGAATAAAAAGTACACAGTCCAGTAGCACCCCGTTTCCTCACAAACGTGGATCCAAAACTCTTAGCAAAACTACTCACTAGTCGCCTGAAGAACATTCTCCCAGGCTTGATACATCAGGACCAGGGGGTAAATGTATCAAGCTGAGAGTTTTCCGGCGGGTTTGAAAAGCCAATCAGATTCTAGCTATCATTTATGTAGTACATTCTACAAAATGATAGCTAGAATCTGATTGGTTGCTATAGGCAACATCTCCACTTTTCAAACCCGCCGGAAAACTCTCAGCTTGATACATTTACCCCCAGGTGAGATTTGTGATGGACAAAGAGGCTAAAGATAATACTACAAAGGTGATTGACTTAATTCATCATGTGCAAAGCAACAGATCCCATGTGGTCCTCTTGTCCACGGATCCAGAGAAGGCATTTGATCGAGTCGAATGGCTATATATTTCAAGCATGCTGGAACACTTGGGATTGGGTCCTCTCTGCTTTCATAGGATTTTGGCATTATATAGCTCCCCCTTAGCCAGGATTAGGATAAATGGTGCAATTTCAGATACATTCACTATTTAATTCACAAATTTAACTAAGCAGGGATGCCCACTCTCCCCATTTTTTTCAGTTCTTTGCATGGAGGCTTTAGTGAAAGCCATTAGGGCCAATTTGGATATCAATGGAGTGAAAATTGAGCAGGGAAAGCACAAGCTCTCCCTGTTTGCAGACAACCTTCTTGTCGATGTAGTCAATCCCTAATCTGATGACAGAAATTCAGAGATTCGGACACTTATCTATCTTTAAAATCAACTTCACCAAGTCAGTTGAATTAGATCTCTCTACTACAAAGGTCTCTATTAAAGGGCTTCAATCTGCTTTTTAATTTAAATGGCATCCCTTCGCATATCCATTACCTGGGGTTACCTTAACCAGAAATAACTGTAACTTAATCTCTCTTAACTTCTTGCCTCTTTTGGATAACTTTAATTTGCTCTTTCAGAAATGGTTGTCCCTGAAACCTTGCTGGCCAAAGCTCCTATATCTCTTTCAGACCCTACCCATACGTATCCCAAATGCCTTTTTCAGGGTGCTTCAGAGGGCTGTTGGAGGCTTTGTCTGAAGGGCAGAAGCCACAAGATTTAAACAAGAGATTTGGTGAGGAGCCGAGAAGAAGATGGTTTCCAGTTATCACATTTTCTAAGTTACAATCATGCAATCCATTTATCATGAGTTTTGGAATTGTCCAGAGAAAAACATTCTCCCCTGACTTTTTAAAAAAACTAGGATTCGACATCCCATGATACAGTGCTGGAAAAGGTATTAGTCGCTCTCGCAATTTACTCCTTTTGTTTCTCCACTCGTCTCTTTAACACTCATTCTGGAATTTTCCACTGGACTTTATCCCAAACTATTTGCATCAGGGGGGACTCTCAGACTGGGCCAGCTGATAGACTTCAGAGGCATGAAATCCTTTCCTGATTAACAAACTTCTCTTAATTTACCAAGTTATGCTCTCTGGATTTATCTTCAATTGAAGCATTTTATTAGCCTTTGTAATAACCGAATAGTCCATACAGGATTGTCACCATTTGGGACTATATGCCTCTCTACAAGCCCTCCAAGAAATCTAATTTCACAAATTTAGAAACTATGGATCTCCTTATAACTCAGCAGTTATCCTAGAACCGGGAACTGGAGGTGGACTTGGACGTAGGTCAGTGGCATCAGATCTTCCGATTTGCTCATGCAAGCTCCAGTTTGGTTGTGGTCATAGAAACGCAACTTAAATTTCTTAGTAGGTGGTATAGATTTCGAGTGTCCTCAGGAGAATGATACCTGGAACCTATTACCTCTGCTGAAGGTGTAGTCAGGCCTCTGACATACCTCTTCATGTATGGTGACAATGACCCAAGTTGACAAGTCACTCATGAAACACCTCATGAACGCAGCCAGGGCTATTATTTTGTGTAACTGGAGATCTACCTCTCCTACGACGATTTCTCAGTGGTTCAAGATAATCAATTTTTATATGGATATGGAAGATTTAACATCCCTTGCCAGTGACAAATATTCTGAATTCATCAACACATAGTATATTTGGATATATAATAAAGAATCTGATACTTTAGATAAGACCCCTTACCCAAGTGTAATATAATCCCACTGACTGTCTGACCCAATAAATGTTATTTATTAGGGTCTTTTCATGACTCTGATGTCCCTATGCATAATGCTGTACATGACTCCGATTTGTTATCTATTGTCTGCTACTTGTTTTTTAATACTGTGAAAATAAATAAAAAATATTGCTTATAAATAAAAGAAGTATGTAATGCATATCAACATGGACCATCTTTAGGTGTTGCCTTTTTAAGACCCCCATGACATTACATTTTCTCTATTATCTATTGAGATTTCATGTAAGTAACATCGCTAATGTTGCCTCTGTTGCATAGACATTTCAGCACCTTCAATGATAAAACTAAGCTGTACTTTATACTGCACCTATAATCCATAACTGCCAGAGGCGTGGTGGGTCATGCCAAGGGGCATGCCTGGTGCTTTTGAAGCACTTAAATGCTCTACAACCCCCTCATCCCACAACTTCTACATGATATACCCCCTGAGTGTCAGGACTGTGTCTAATGGCTGGCAAGTCTGCTAAAATCACAGGACAGTTATGAGATTTTAAAAAATTATTGTTAACCATGAATTTTCTTTTACTCTTTTGATTTTTGCAAAAAAACAATAAGTATACATGTGAGGATTTTAGAAGTTCAGATTCAGAAGTCCCATTCAAATCTTTGCGTTTCTTAAAAAAGAAAAAAGCATTTGATCATGGTCAGAAGATCACCTTCACACAAACTGATAAGCATAGGATTCTGGGGCCACTTAATTACTTTTTATCATTTTGCTGTGCTCACAGTTTACCTCTACACTTCAGTTTACTCTACAGAAAAGGTTAGTGCATACTTGCCAGCTCTCCCTGAATGTCAGGGAGACTCCCTGAAATAGGGATTATCTCCCTCACTCCCTGAAGAGTCTGGCATTCTCCCTGATGCTGAGTCAGTACAAGACGTGGTTGTCTTCGCCATCTGTGGCATGATGACACAGTTCAAAAATTGTGTCCTATGTCCATCTATTGATGCCTATGTAGGTGGCCATTTTCATGGAGACGAAGATTTAATCAAAGACTGACAGGTAAGACAACATGACTTCAGTAATGGAGACAGAAATGTAAAAGACACTTCAGTCTGTAGAGATCCATTTGCTGCTTTTCTTTAACGCATAGTTGCCTACTCTCCCGGAATGTCAGGGAGACTCCCACATTTCTGGGAGAACTCCTGGGACAGCAGGGCAACCTCCCGATTCCCGCAATAGATAAGTGAAGGGGGAGGGGCTTAATGAGGGGCATCATCTTAGCCCCGCCCCCTCTTGTAATTGGCCAAAATTGTGACAATCGTTTAGGGGGCAGTGCCAAAATGATGCAATTCATCAAGCCCCGCCCCCAAGCACCCACCTCCCCCGAGATCTCCCTGAAGCCAACGAGGAAAAGTTGGCAAGTATGGGTTAGTGTGCATCTACATACTCACTCAGTGTAACTGAAGGGAGATCTCAACTCTGGAAAAGGTAGATACTTATTATACTTCACTTCACAGCATTGGAGGAACAGTAGAGCTTATTTCAATCGTTTTTTTTTTTTTTTAAAAAAGACCAACAATAATCGAATTTAACTGAAGACCGTATACTTACTGTGTATCATGTCTTATTATGAAAGTGGTTGATCCTGCTGCTGCTGGACAAATTAGTATTGGTTTTATATGCTGCCAGGTCTGAACTTTGCCTGGCTCAGACTGTTCATGGTTCGTTGCCTGTCTTAACCATTTCGTTTGGATCTAACCATTCTCTGGATGGCCCCCGGTAATAACGTTTCAACTGGATATTGACCATTTATGGTTTGCTGCCAACTAGAGAGCTTTTTAAACAATGGACCTTATTCCAGAATTGTGTGAGTACCTGCATTTCCGTGTATTTTATTCCTTTGACGATACTGACTATTGTCTCCAATATATTCCTGTGTCATTCTGAAGGCGTATAAAACAGCTGTCATTCCATAGTAATCATCCGTCATTCCACATTATGAGACTTGTGTAGTGGGGTACAGGTGTGGGGGAGCAAAGGGATTAGTGTGTGGGATTACGGGATATGGGAGAAATAGGGGTGTTTTTTGGGGAGAAATGCAAGTTTTTACTGATATTTCTGACTTGACATAGTGTATAAAACAGCTGTCATTCCATAGTAATAGTCCGTCATTCCACATGTAAAACATGACCATGTACCTTAGCAATAAGTGTGTGGAAGATATATTTAAGAAGTCTAATATTTATTAAAATATACATAAAATTTCAATTTGCTATCATAGAAGTCTATTGGCATTCCTTTTAGCAGACTGAAGCTGTCATTCCTTTTAGTATGTCCCCTCCAAACCTTGTTGCGAGCACAAACGGGTTGTAATGTTCTCTCTGAGGGCCTCCACTGTGAGATCTGTCATCCAATTTGATTTAATTATTGAAAAATAATTGTGGATAAGCTGCCCGAGCACGGTAAGAAAACAATAAAGAAAATAAGAAGCGAACTTCAGACTCCTTTCTTTAATATTGTTTAAGTGACAGTACCGTCCTCACTATGTGCCTTGGATGCCGGGAGGGGAGCCCAGGTCTGTGATAGCATGTTACCGATTGGCTGGTAAGAACACGGCATCCGCTGATTGGATAACTGCTTTACCGGTTGAAAGTGACAGTTTGCCGCCTCGTCTGCCACGGATCAGAGGTGCCCACTGAGGCCATGGTCTCCTAAACGTGTGTGAGGCTGCGGGCAGGGATGGCATGGCGCCGTCCCATCCAGTCTGTGATATGTGCATTTTTATTACTTTGTGTTGCAGGTGAGAAGTCAGAGATCTATTGTCATGCTACTGTTTACATGTATTGTGCAATATGTACAGGAGTACGTTAGAAACCTGGGGCGACGACGATAGCCGGAATCCATGACAGCATGGCTGGTAATTGATGTATTCCCAGGAGATCTTAAATATTATACTGATGCGCCACCTATGAGATAGATCCCAATTTTAGAAATATGTCTTTGGAAAGTTTTCAATTTTGTCCCTGTTAATGTCACTTTTTGAAATATTTAACAGTTGCACAGCACTACTGTGCTTCCATAGTTTGGTTTAGGGATGCTCAATAAGTGGGCCCATAGTATTGTGTCAAATGCATACAATTACAGACCATTATTATGGGAAGGGATGCAGGGCTAGCAGTAATGGTCTGACAGCTGTACTCTGCAACAAGGTAGTCATGGTTATTACTTTTCTCACCTGAAGCCATATAATGAAATCTGTTCTATGACCATTCATTTGAGCTAGTAATGGTTATTTTTGAACACAGAAAGTTGCAGAGAATCTCTTATTGCACATTTGCACTAGTTATTTTGAGCACCTACATCATACTTGCCAACTCTCGGAAACAAGTTTCCGGG
This sequence comes from Mixophyes fleayi, assembly GCF_038048845.1. Taxonomy (NCBI): domain Eukaryota; kingdom Metazoa; phylum Chordata; class Amphibia; order Anura; family Limnodynastidae; genus Mixophyes; species Mixophyes fleayi. The sequence continues at coordinate 165,780,005 of NC_134407.1, forward strand.
AGAGGGGGCGTGACTGGAGAGCGGGAGGGGGCGGGACGAGGCCAAACGTGTCATTTTGGTCCCGCCCCCCGCGAAAACGTAATTTACGTTGCAGGGGCGTGGCCAAAATGACGCGATTGGCCTCGTCCCGCCCCCTCTCGCCCTCCAAAATGGTGTCAATCACCGAGAATCACGTCATTTGACGCGATTCTCGGTGAAATCCAGGATGCGGGAGAAATGCCAACGAGCCCGGGAGACTGAACCGAATTTCGGGAGTCTCCCGGACATTCCGGGAGAGTTGGCAAGTATGACCTACATAAGTGTCAATACGTTGTCAGTTAATGGGGTGGGTCTGGTGGGATGAGCTTGCAGGATATGGGCAGATAGGTGATTCTATACTGAATGCAGCAGTGTGCCTGCTCTGTGCCCTAATTGTTTTTAAGCAAACTTAGACTTTTTAATGAACTTTTAAAGGAAGGCTGTGCGTTTCTATTTTTGACATAAATGAGGTTCAGACGAGCAGTATTTTACAAGAAAAGGAAACATTTTAAATAATTTAGGAAGTTAGAGGCAGGGCTGCGGTGGTGTTTTACTTTTGCCCACATATGCATTCTGCCCACAGATACATGCCTGAAAAATGTCACGCAGAAGTGTATGCACAGACAGACATCAAAAAGAGAAATGCTGCTCTACATTTTTTGAGGGGTTCATATATGATACTGTATAATGTCATAGTCAATTAAGAAGTGCAGTTCACTTTATGTGCTACATATTTTATCATTAAGGATAAGGGTTGATTCATTAAGAGACGCATACTGAGCGCAATGTGCAATTGTTCTAAAACGCACGTAAATCGGGAATACGTACGCTCAGATTCAACAAGGAGCAGGTATGTGCGGTGATGAATATGGGTGTAGGTCTGCTCTGCTCTACAAGACACTGCAGGCACGCACGGAATAAAACACTATTCAAATAATGTCACCTGTTAATAAGATAGACATTAATGATTTTATTTTTTCCATGAAATACATTTATTATGATGTTATGAATGTCTTCTGTGCATACTTTTTTACAGTTGCTCCTGATTGCAAACACATGTAATAGCATGCATACACAGCCGGCATCAATCATCACATAGAATAGACCTAAACCTGGAGCAAGAGATATGCCTGAAAAACAAGTACCTGAGAGATGGCCAGAGCTTGAATCGGTCGCTGCTGCGTGTGCTTGAGTTAGGCACTCCCTTACTGTACATTGACTATGGGCATCTGTCCCTTCTCCGCCGTGTTCCCTCCCTGAAATTGTAGGCTGTAGTAAATCTCCTTTGCGCTTGAAGATGAATTGAACGTGACAGCTTTCTGTGGTGTATGATCCAGTTCTGAGAATGCGCAGAGAAATTGTGTGGACTATATGCACATAACATGCATGCCCACTTTTAAGAGATCCGGGGGAGAAGTCATGTAACATGGGTAGAAGGAGGGCGTGGTGACATTTCACGTCACCATAGCCCCGCCCCCACTCTAAAAAAGCAGAATTTTGCGGCATTGAATGGAGGGGGCGGAGCTTAATGGCCACAATTAAGCCCCGCCCCCTCCATTCACTGCCGTTAATTTCTCCAAATTTCGGGAGTTTTGCCTACTCTTCCTGGAGTTCGGGAGGACTCCCCGAAATTCAGGAACCTCCTGGGAAGTCCGGGAGAGTAGGCAGGTATGACATAATCGCTGATTATGCCCTTAATGATTCAGGCCCAATATGTGCATTATTTGGAGAACAAAAGGAGGTCGGACACACATTCTATGACTCCACCCATGGTTACTGTTCAGCCATTTGTGCACCCCTGGACATTTACTCCAAAATGTAGTCCGAAAAGTCTTGTAGCTTTTCTCCCCTTATGGGAATGCATAAAGTATATTCTGTCTGTCCTCGTGGTTAATTTGAGATATTAGTTCTTGAAACAAAGCCATGCATTTTGACACAATATTTCTGCTATTGCTTTCATTCAGTTCCCAGCCATTCAACTATATGGCCTGATTGTGTCACCATCCTTAACTGCTGCTTTGTTTATGCAAAACCCTTACATATTTGTTGAACAGGCAGTTTGCATTAAGTTAGAGGCTTTGGTGACCCTATGCTTGACTGCATAGCTTTTGAATTCTACATTAATTTGTCCATCACTGCTTATGGGCTTGTTGAGAGGTATATTACAAACCAACAAATTCATGGCATTGCAAAACCTAATTTTTCTATAAAGCTTAAAATCTTAATAATAGTAATAAAAACAATGGCACTGAAAAAGAATGTGTTGAGAAAAATTCTAACATGCTACAAGATGAAGTTTTTTTCCATTGAGGCTGAGAAAAGTCACACCCTAGTTCAGGATATGTAGCAGATACCATCATGCACACAGTTTACCCTGTGACATAATTCTCTAAGGGAAATTAGTAATGAGCTGCAACTTGCACTATGTATTTATAGAGAGCGAGAGAGAGTAGTATTTGTATTTAGCCTTTAGATATCAATGATGAAAATGTTTAGAGAGTTAATGCGCCACTAAAATTGACGTTTTCAGATATGAACCATAAATGTAAATGACTGTGTTCAGCATTATCCTGACTTTGCATTGGGGCTATCACCTCATCCAGTGGCTGCAGTATATTTTTCTGAAGTAAAATGACTTCTCTTAGCATTGTAAAGGGGTATTTCTACAAAACGGAGGCGAATAGGATTACTCCAAAATTCTCTTTTTTGTGGAAAACCTTTAAGAAATCCCCCTCTTCAGGTCCAAAGAACTACAGAACAGAGAATATCTCAAATGTTGTCTTCAAAAAATAAATATGAATATCAACAAACATTACAGTACTTCACATTGCATTACTACATCTGTTCTACTGACGCTAAAAACATTGTACAAACAGTTAAACTTAAGAAATGATCTCAATAATCCTTCTGATAACAAAATTATTTTGTCTGTTTACTTATGTACAGACATACATTTGGGAGTTACATCAACTAGTCCTACAGGTTACTGCTGTTTCATGTACATGCTGTATTAAATTAAGTCTGCCTTCCCTTAATCCAGGGGCGCACGCAGGGGGGGTTTCTGGGTCTCCAGAAACCCCTCCCCTCCGCTAAAGAAGTGTCCCTACATAGCGGCACTGTACTATATAGCAGCCGCTGCACTGTCAAAGAAGCGTCCGCGGCGGTGCTGTATTGTATACAGCACCGCTGCGGACGCTTCTTTGACAGCGTCGCGGCTGCTGTATAGTGCAGTGCTGCCGAAACGGAGCTGCAGCGCGGGCGCATGCTCAGCAGTTCTCTTGGTTTTTTTTTGTTTTGGGTGGGGGGGAAACCCCCCCTTAACAATCCTGCATGCGCCCCTGTAATCCCTGTAGCATAGACCTGCATATTGCAGTTCTAGGGATCAATTATACCTTTCTGTGCCACTCAAGTTTCACTTAATATTTACAAGATGCAATAGTTTGGCCAGACGAAAGATGTCATTGTCTACATTCACTGAAAGCTTGTTATACTCTGGTGTGGGTAACATCATGCTGTCATTGAACAGCTTATGTAACTGCAGGATCTGAGGGCCTGATAGCTTCCTCATCCTCCCCACACAGCAATATCACTATAGCTAGCTTCCTTTGACATAGCCAGCAATATCACTATAGCTAGTTGCCATTGACATAGCCAGCATTATTACTATAGCTAGTTGCCATTGACATACCCATTCTTCTCCTAGCACAATGCCTTATCTCTGCTGCATTGGGGATGAGCTTTCTGACCCCATCCACTCCACAAATGAGAGCTGGAACCATTCCCATATCTATAGGACCAAGTCCTAATGGCCTGTCATACAAGTCCAAAATCTTTAGTATTCAGTCATCTGAGTTGCTGTGACATCACCTGCCCTGTGCATTTCTGCACAACAAGACTGTCGAGCTATCACTTAGATTTGAAAAACCACCCCCTCCCCTCCTACTATTGAAGCCTCAGGAGTGAAAGAAAGCCTATATATATAATTTTAAGTAGTTACTTTACTTGCTTCTTAAGAGGTCACTGCTTACTACAGGCCACTTGTAAGTGATCCAGGAAAATTAAGTTTATGTAAACAGTTTCAATTTTGTAGATAAATCCTGATATATATATATATATATATATATATATATATACTACACAACAAATAGTTGGGTTTATTTTACACACAAAGGGTATTTTACCGCCAGGGTTCATTATTTTTGTTCAGCCAACAGCCCCACATACTTCACTAGAAAAAGAGCCCTTCTTTTATGTCCTGTACTTATAGAGAACACTTACAGGTCCCTATTTCTTAAAGATATTTAGCAATGTCATTATAGTAAATGTATTGTTTTGTGTTTTTGTCTCAACAGTTCCAGTTAAAACCACTGAAAATGATGCTCCCCACATGGTTACAAAGCATTTTGTTTATGGCAAACTAGACCACAAAGGTGATTTCTTTTACTTAAGCTGGGTAACTTATTTTAGTGACTAGAAGATAAATATGCTTTGCCACTGGAGACTAATAGAAAGAAAAATGTCCTCTTCTACTAACTTTGGTCTTGAAAGTAACATGAAGTAATACAAAACATTACACCAGGGGTTGGCAACCTTTTTTTTTTATCAGTGTGCCAGCTAAAATCTAGTCAAGCCCAGGAGTGCCAGTTGGGTGTGTGTATGTATATGTGTGTGTGTGTGTATATATATATATATATATATATATATATATATATATATATATATTACATTTAGTTATGTCTCATTTTATAATGCTAATATCATAATGGTAATGGGATTAACAAATAAACGTTCTGTTGTACCATTTCTGTCTGGCACGCTGGTGATCCACAGCTGCCTCACTAAAGCAACCATTGATGTCCGTAAGAGCTGCTGTGCATGTGCAGAAGCACCGTTTTGGCCATCATCTGCTGCTTTAGTGAGGCAGCTGTGGAGCCAGACAGAAATGGTCTGTGTGCCATGACTGCCACGTGTGTTGGGGGTTGCTGACCCCTTAATTAGACCATCAGTTTGGCCAGGTATATTGCTTGGGACAAAATTATTTTACCCTGCCTTTAATCCAGGAAACAAAATAGGACACAGAACCAGAAAAAAAATATAACCCTTTATTAGAAAAAATGTATGTAATGTGATGTTGTGATACTCGTTTTATTTTGTTTATTCTGTTATAACATGCAGGGGCCAACGCAGGATTTAGAAGGGGGGGTTTCCGCCCCCCCCCGGGAAAAAAAAAATATTGCAAGATGCGCAGCAGCTCCATTTCGGCGAGTCTGAATTCTACAGCAGCCGCGGCACTGTCAAGCAGCATCCGCGGACGCTTCTTTGACAGCACCGCGGCTGCTGTACAGTACGTTGGTTCACGGAGGGGAGGGGTTTCTGGAGAACCAGAAACCCCCCCCTGAGTGCGCCACTGACATGCGTGTACCAGGCAGGACATTTTGGTCAATGAAGACATTTTGCAATTAGATGCTCTCCACAAATAGCATCATATAGGACCATAGTTGTTCAATGCAGATAATCCAATGAAGCACTGAAGAAGAGTAAACTGTTAAATAAGTCAGTGAAGTACATTTACGGAGGTTAAAAACTGCAGGCTCTGAGTGCAGACATTGTTTGTGATGTCACACTCCTGTTTATATGGGAAATGTATGGATCCATGCATCAACATTTTTTTTATACTAGAGGATACTAGCAATAGTACAGTGAAATTGCCTTTTGTTCTTTTATCCCTGACATTTTGTGTTATTTTACATGCAGAACCGATGATTCATTTCTAACAAAATAACAGCCAGGAGCTCACCACAACAATTTAACTTAATTAACATTTCTCTTTGTGATATTCTCACACTCTGTCTCCACCTTGCTCTCACATCTCCCTCCTCACAGTCATACGTGGGCTGTCTGCATTTCAACCCTTTCACTGCCATCAATGTATGGATGGCATCGCTATAAACCATACCTTAGCATACCATCACTGTAAATCCCGCCTCATATGAAAATTTGTAGTTATTTAGGAGCTTTAAATGGGGGGCATGTCGTAGCACAACTCTAAATCACAGTGTAGAAATAAAGCTGACCGGTATGTGTCTGCTACATGCGACAGCAGGTAGTATATTTTTAGCGTGCAAAAGAAAATGTATTGCACCACTGAGATCACAGCCTGGTATATCACGCTGCAAATCTGTAGTTGCTCCTAACTCTAAAGGAGACCTATATTGTTCAAATCTGCAGTCAACATGACTTTTGGTAGATGGCTATCCTTTTGTTTCTCAATGTTCCACAGACAACAGTTAGGAAACATTGGGAATGTGATCACTGTTGTCTTGCATGAAGAAGATGATGTAGGTCTAATATGACCCCAGCTCATCTTAGCCAGAGCTTTCCAGAGTAACAGCATGCTCTTATCATACAGTTGTATCTCTAGGATGCCCATGTCTACGGTATTGCATGTTACTACATGATATACCAAAAACATTTTTCTCAAAATGTTTAAAACGAATTTTAAAAAGTGAAAGTAAAAAAAAAGTGGGGGCTATGCATACAAAAACATTTTCCTTATTCATTTTATTGGAAGTTTTATTTTTACTTTTTCAAAGAAGAATTTCCCATCCTCTTCCACCACATGACTGAGAGCTGTTAGTCTGTGTGTAATACGCATAGCCATACTTGCCTGCCCTCCTGAGAGATTTTTAAATGGAGATAATGATTTGTAGAATGATAGGTAAGAAAAATTACTAATAGATGCATGCTTAAAAGGTACTGTGACAGTTTACAGCATAGGCAAACTGAGGGGGGGGGGGGTACCTAGTGCCTGGAAACCCCCCTCCAAGCCTGGGGCACTGTATAATTGAGGTGGCTGGACCCTTCTCCTGCTTAACACAGCTCTGCTTAACAGTAGTGCACGCAGCAGTGCCCATGTATATTATGGGGATAGGAAGAGTTGGAGAGCAGCCAAGTACTGTCTAAAATTATAGCCACGCCCACATGCATTCTGGTCACGCCCACTGGCGTTGTGGTGTGGAAACCCACTCTACAAATCCTGCATTTGCCCCTGTACAGTATGTAGTTTTCCATAGATGGTGGCATATTCTCCCTACCAGAAGTGTATGTCTGTCTGTCTAGCACTTTAAGATGTATGCTCAGAGATAGTATGTAAGCAGTTAGTATGTCACATCTCTCTAATATTTGTATTGTTGCAATCCATACTTTTGTCTTGTAGATCAGTCTGCTCTCTAAGATTTGCCAAGTGTTGGCTGTAGAATAATAAATTTGGCAAAACGTTTCTCAGTAAGCGCAAGGTTTTAAAACTGCGATTTTCTGACCAGGAAACTGCGGTTTTCTAACGTAAGGAAACGCACACTGAGGGTAACATGGAAGTGATCGGGGAAGGCTGCTCAAACCATAGTATTTCTGCTGTCAAAGTGCTTTATGTGGCCTTAGATGATTAAACAATATCAGGGACTCAAGTGAGATTAACCGTTATTACAATGCTCAACACATTACACCAAAAATCTGAAATCCTTTCTGGTACACCTCAAAAATTCATCTTTAGAAACAGATGTTGATGTTTTACTGACTTACCTTCTGTTACTACCCTGCCTCAAACTTAATGTGCTTTAATGATTGTTACAGTTATTAATATAGCACTAATATCTCCCACTGAGCTTTATTTCTGTATTTTGTCATCACTATAGATGCATATCACATTGAGCCTGATTCATTAAGGAACTTAAGCAAGAATTTGAGTAAGTTTTCTTACTGAAGTTTTCTGGGCAAAACCATGTGTACAATGCAAGGGGTGTAAATTAGTTTATTATTTTGCACATAAGGAAAATACTGGCTGTTTTTTCATGTAGCACACAAATATCAACTTTAAATTTCAGTGTACAAATAAGCTATCAAGTATGTGTGCGCTACATTAAAATACAGCCAGTATTTAACTTATGTGCAAAACTATAAACTGATTTGCACCCTTTATAACATGGTTTTGTCCAGAAAACTTAAGTAAGAAAAATAATTGAAATTCTTACGAAAGTTCCTTAATGATTCAGGCCCATTGACCCCACATAAATTGGCAGTAACATATATAGACATGGTTTATTTTTCTGCTAAACACTACAGCAATAGCAGTGCCAACGGAAGGCTAGGATAATATCTTAAAGGGATTTTATTCTAAACATTTACTTGTTATGAAGACTATGCTAAAGCGTTCTAATGGGAATAGGCTCAACTGTACCTGAGCAAAGCTGGAGCAAAAAGCAGCAATCAAGTCGTGCGTAGCATCTTCTTCCAACCTCCTATTTGTCCTCAACAGAACTGATTTACACAGGTAGTCATTCTATATTGCTGTGAGAAGATTGCTCTAGTGCTTTGTGTATACTTTGGGCACATTGGTTTACTATAGGAAACCCAGTTTAAATTGTGAGCAATGACTGTGGACAACTAACATAGTAGTCCTGCTGTATTTGTCTAAACTGAATGATAGAGACTTCTGGCTGCCATATTAAACACAGGCTTGCATAGTATATACGGCCACACTGAAAACACTACAATTTAGATGACTAAAAAGTTACATCTATTAGCATCATTGAATGGTACTGCTATTTTTCCTTCTCATACTGATCTAGGGCCTGATTCATTAAGGATCTTAACTTGAGAAACTTCTTATTTCAGTCTCCTGGACAAAACCATGTTACAATGCAAGGGGTGCAAATCAGTATTTTGTTTTGCACATAAGTTAAATACTGACTGTTTTTTCATGTAGCACACAAATACTGGATAGCTTATTTGTACACTGAAATTTAAAGTTGATATTTGTGTGCTACATGAAAAAACAGTCAGTATTTAACTTATGTGCAAAACAGAATACTAATTTGCACCCCTTGCATTGTAACATGGTTTTGTCCAGGAGACTGAAATAAGAAGTTTCTCAAGTTAAGATCCTTAATGAATCAGGCCCCTAGTGTTCATTTCAACCTAAAATAAGAGCAACGTAATAGTAAAGAATCAAAATCTGGGAATTTCTTAAACCAAACCTTTACAACCACAATGCCTTACTTGGCATATTCTACTTGATGAATCTATATACATACAGGGAGAACTTGATATAATATTAGGGGTATTTGACAAGAAATAAGAAGGTAAGGACTGCACAAATTGGACACAAATACAGTATATGCTGAATTTGAGGCAAGCACAATAATATATGGTGACACCGAAGCACATTTACTGTATCTAAATGTTTCCTTTGACAAGAAATTTGGTAACTGGATTATTAAGCCTTATACTCAAAATAGTTTTCTACAATTGATTTTGCAAATTGTGAAAACAAAAACAAAGAATCTCAAATTTCTCCCAAATTTCCCTTGTGGCTTGCATTTTACTGTTCAAAGGCTGGAGGTGTAATTATGCATGCCACATTTTCAGCGTTCCTACTTTAGGGACAGCACCTACTGATGTGTGATATCAGGCTCTCACAGAGTAAGTCAGTTACAGTAACATTCGTAGATCGCAGATATGTTGGATGAAAGCTTACATCTCGCTGCATACGGACAGTCATTATCCACACATGGCTTGGGGAGGTTATTTACAAAGCACACTCAGGATCTCATGTAGAGCTTATCGTATGTGTTCTTTCATGTACAAAACACGCGTTTCCGTACAGCACGTGCACAAAAATGATTCCTGCAACTCTCTATATGCAGACTTGGTTATACCTCACTCTTGGGACTCCTTGGCCTGATTTATTAAGGCACACAAAATGTACGTAAATTGCATTTTTTAGTTAAAGAAAAACGCACATTATTGGGCATATGTCTGTATTAAACTAGGAGCGGTTCTGAAGATACGTCTCTAGTTGAATACGGGTCTATGTGCGCTATGTTGTAACACTGCAGGATATGTCCAAAACGTGGAATATAAAAGAACGCTTAGGAAAAAAAATATCTATAACCTGTTAACAATATAGTCATTAATAACCCCCCCCCCGCCCCATAAAATGCAATTATAAGGATGTTATTATTGTCTACTGTACATAAAATGCATTTTTACAGTTGCTCCTGATTGCAAACACATGTTATAGCATGCATACACAACTGTCATCACTAGTAATCGGCACTTACTCCCAATCTGTAGCTGGTGTAATTGATACAAAAGAAAAACATGTACCTTAGTGATGCCCAAAGCTTGAATCGGACGTTGCTGTGTGCACTTGAGCTTGGCACACCCTCACTGTATATTGACTACGTGCATACGCCCATTCTCCTCCACGTTCTGCCCAACATAGAGTGTAGTAAGTGTCCTTTGCGCTCGAAAATGAATTGTTCTGTGGCGTATGGTCCGGTTCTGGGCATGTGCAGAGCGATTTTGCGCAAAATACGGCATATATCGGCATTTACGTTCCTTAATGAATCAGGTCCAGAATATTTGGATAACATACACTATTGAGGCAGGATGTTGTTATATTTGTATGCACAGCACTGCAGTTTTACAAATAACTGGAAATAGTGAAACAGGTCTTCTTCCTGTAGCTACACATATCTGACAAGAGACAACTGTGGACCTCATTTATAAAGCGTATAGGATACATACTGCAAAACGGTTTTGCACCCATGTGCCTAGATAGTCTGCCCAGAGTACAGCGATTTGCTTGCTTAAGACACAAGACCTAGGGGCAATAGGTGTAACGATACTGGTGGTATTATCTGAAGCCCAATAGCCAAGTAGATATCCAGAGAGTAGTCAGACGTTTGCCGGGTCGGTCCACTAGAGGGTAGTCAGACGTTTGCCGGGTCGGTCCACTAGAGGGTAGTCAGACATATGCCGGGTAGGTACACTAGAGGGTAGTCAGACGTTTGCCGGGTCGGTACACAAGCGGGTAGTCACAGATGCAAGGTAGAGTAGCAGGTAGCAAGAGCTGAGCAAGCAGAATACTCAAGCATATGTCTGAACCAGGAAGTGCCATTTATAGGCCCAAACAGGAAACAGGATTCAAGATGGTTTCTCTTTGATTCCAAACTGGCCATCTTGGATAAGGGCAAATCTAAGGGCAAGTTTGTAAATACAGAGACCTCTAGTGGTCGGAGGGGCAAATGTCAAAGTAATTCCTTACAATATGTCTTGTGTATCTAGGTCTCATATGGCCGTTGAGCACATAGTGGGGGTGCTATTAGTGAAGACCTTACATGGTTCTATAGTTTATTTGGTTGCTGGCAGCAAATATTACAGTAGGTGATAAATGTCATATTACTCCTTAATGACTTATCTATTCCTAAGAAGCATAGATTGTTACAAACTTTCATCCTTGGCACGGAACTATAAGGTTGTGGCAGCCTGAGTTTAGTCTGCTAATGAATTGTGTTAGGACGTTAGGACGTGGGCAATAATAATGTCTGTGAGTACAGACAAAATATGTCAGCAAGAGATACATTTTTCAGACAGATGTGAAGCAGAATATAATGAATTTGTGCATATGGGAATAGTCTGGCTTTGAGAGCTATTTGTGCTAAGCTGTAAGTTATATACAAGAATATTGAAATACTCACGGTGGCCTCTATATGGTAACGTAATCTCTTCTTCTTTGAGAAGGTATGTGGGGGTGCTGATGGGAATGTTTGGGGATGCATGATTGGCAAGTGGAGGAGGTCTGATGGCTTGTGGAAATGTCTTTTGGACATGTAAGCAGCATTTGGGGAGGTCTGTTGGCATTTTGGTTGGTCTGATGGGCATGTGGGGAGGTATGTAAGGCATGTGGGGAGGTCTGATAGGCATGTAAGGGGCATGTAAAGGCTATGTGGGAAAGTCTCATGGTCATGCAAGGGTCATAGGGAGGTCTGATGGCATGTGGGGTGGTCTTATGGGAATGTTACATGCATATGGGGTGGTCTGATGGGCATGTAAGGAGGTCTGAGGGGCCATGACTCTATAGATTATTTTTGGGTTGTAGCCTCTGACTGGTTTGGTATCTTGGCGTTAATAGAAGTCATTTTTACTTAACGACCGTTAAAATCTGTGGTAGGAAGGGAGTGTCAAGGTAAGGAGGTTACACAGCATCATTGTTGGTGGGGTATCACTTGAAGAAGTGTCTGCAAAGGGCAGGATGAAAGGTAGAGGTGTAGGAAGAAGGGTAGGAAAAGGAGGACAAGTTAGGTTGTTTTGGGGGAAGGATGTAACAACAATTAAACAGTTAAGCAAACGGTTATAAGTAAGAAGGTAGTAAATCAAATCAAAGTAATATCCAGTATTCGACATCCGATGGACATTCTGGTAGATACTGTCCCATTGATTTGGTTCAAGATCCCTCTCCCAGGCTAGTAGGGAGGAGGCCTTCAGCGGCTGATGACTTGTGTTAAGGTGAGTGTATCAAAAGGAGATAGCTACCTTATTCATTCCAGATGACAATCTGGTAAAGAGGAGGGCTGGAGGGTGTTGTAAGGAGGGGCATTGTGTGCACAGGGAATTTAACCAATGTCTAACTTGGAGATACTTATAGAAATCTTGGTTAGGGGTTTGGAATTTTTCCCTCAAAAAAGAGAAGGGTAATAGAGATGAGTCAGAGTAAAGTATTTTGACATTGGTGATGCCCTTTGAATACCACAAGGAGAGACTAAGATTAGGTATGAGTTTAACTAAAGCAAGGGAGAGATTAGAAGTAGGAAGGGTGACCACAATATAGATCTTTAGAAATGTGTCCCAAATTATAAGAGCATCACTCGTGAGATGTGGTAAGGCAGCCTGAGGAGGCCTCCAGGGTTTGGGAATCCAGAGAAGATCAGTCAATGGGAATACATAGTTAAGGCCTTTCTCCAGGTCAGCCCAGGGTTTATGGAAACCTGGAAGAGACCAATCTCGGAGCTGAGCTAAAATGGCCACTTCCTGGTATTTAACTAAATCCGGAAAGGCAAGACCCCCTGTCTTTTTTGAACGGGACATAATCGTATGTGCGAGTTTAGGTGGCTTTTCCTTCCATACATACGAGGTAAGTATATAACGTAATTTATCTATATAGAATTTGGACAGCTTAAAAGGCAAAGTCCTAAATAGGTACATCATTTTGGGTAAGAGAGACATTTTAAATGCGGCTATCCTGCCCAGCCAGGAGACCTCGTGATGTTGCCACAATTTTGCTAAAGTATTTAATTGTATCAATAATGGAGTATAATTAGCCTCCAGCAAGGAGTCTAGAAGGGGAGTGATCATAATTCCTAGATAGGGCATGGAGAGGGACCTAGAAGAGTATGGAAAGGCCGCCCTCACGCGCACCAGGAGAGAACCCGCTATATTAATATAGCGGGCATCTGTTTTGGATGTGTTCAATTTGTAGTAAGAAGCCCTTCCAAATTTCTGCAGCAAATCATGTAAGGATGGTAGTGAGATCTCCGGACTAGTGACATACAGTAAAATATCATCCTCAAAAAGACATAATTTGTGGGTGGTTGATGCTAAAGTAATTGATAATTAAATAAAGCAGTTTCCCAGGCGCTGAGGTGAGTGTATATAATGAAGTGGAATATGGTTGAATGTAGAATGGCTGTAATGTAATTTTTGATTACATTAAGCACATTTCGCAAATCGAGACTAAGTGGATTTTCAACTTGAAGACCCTGGCACCAAATGGTCTTAACATTGACATCGACATCAATAGCTTTCTGTAACATCCTATTCCCCCTGCTTAGGATGTCTTGCGCTATACAACATGGTCTACCCAACTCATTAGCCATTTATACTTAATGATGATGGAACCTCTAAAGTAACCACTTATACACACATATATACACTCTCTGAACTACTGAAATTTCTCTGGCATCACTCAATTGTTCAAAAGAAGAGTCATTATTGTGCATTAACATGCTTTATTATATTGCTGATTATTTTATTGTAATTGTAAGACTGCAAAGAGGATCTGTCACCACTATTGAGGAATAACATCGGTTATTCTGTTGCTAATTATCTTTATTGGGACCATTACCTCTAACCAAGCATGTACCAAAAGAACCGCCCCCATACAGATGTCAATCCAGCGGAGGACCCAATTAGAAGCCTGTAACTCATGGCCGCCTGCCATAAATAAAACACTCTGAAGAGACGCTGCCATTACACACTAATAATCCCTGAAGAAGCCCCACGTGGGCGAAACGCGTAGGTTCTATTGCCATATCGACTTTCAGCTCATGAGCTCAACATTACAACTTATTCTCTCACCGCCAATCATTGCGCTTCTGCGCACGCGCACCGACCCCGGCAACACTCACAGATGTGGATACACATCTGCCAAGAGAGGAGGGGTGGTCGGCTGGGAAATCCACTCCGGGTCGATACAGTACCTGAGACAGCTGTTCTTGAACATGTGGAGTTCTGACTACCGGACAAGGATCACCCTGGGCATTCATTCCGGATTTAGGTTAGTAACTCCCTGTTGTTCCCAGTTTACTTTATATCGGCAACACCGATATTGGTACCATGTTTATAAACTCACTAATTTCTGATCACACTAAGCAGTACAACTACTGACAATTCACATCAGACAACCTCCACGGGATTTTCACAGTGTCTTACCCTGTGGATTCAGTTTATTATCAAGTGTCCATCCGGACTTTTGGACTTACTGGGTACATTATCTTGGATCCAGTGGACCCCGGTGCTCACTGTGTTATTACACCAACTTTTTGTACTTCTGCTCACATTGTTTATTGAGCTAAATTGCCATTATTTGCTATTTCTCTGTGTGTGTATCATTACGATTGCAGACATGTTATGATTCATTCAATACGCCTGCTTATACCATCTTGCAACTCCGTTTTGCATGATGTCAATTGTATCCATTGCTTATGTCTGATGCATGTAATTTTACTCTCCATCTATTTTGATATCAACCTATGTTACTAATAAATTCTGGCCTACAGTCATTCTACATTCAACCATATTCCACTTCATTATATACACTCACCTCAGCGCCTGGGAAACTGCTTTATTTAATTATCAATTGTCACTCTGGGAAATAGGACGAGCTCCTTACATATCCCACTGGCTGCACCTACACACAGGTATAAGAAGCACGGACCCCACTCTTTGTACTCAATGCTAAAGTAATGCCTGGAAGTTGAGGATGTTGCATAATTCGCTCGGCCAGAGGTTCAATAGCCAAAAGAAAAATGAGAGGTGAGAGGGGGCAACCTTGTCGAGGACCATTGGAGAGTGTAAATTTATCTGATGTGAAGCCATTGCTATAGACCGATGCAAAGGGGCCCCTATAGTGAGCTAATATAGATTTGAGTATTTCACCACTAAAACCAAACCGAGCAAGGACCCCACCCATATAGCCTCAATGCAGCCTTTCAAAGGCTTTTTCCGCATCTAATGACATAATTAACAATTTGTGGTGGTGTTTGTTAGCTTGCTCTCTAATATTGATGGCTCTACGCGTATTATTGGATGCTTGTCGTCCAAGAATGAATTCTACCTGATCCGGATTAATCAAGACTGGGATAAGGGGGCTAATCCTATTAGCGATCAGTTTGGCGTAAATTTTTATATCTGTATTAAGAAGGGCAATTGGTCTATAATTCTGGCATAGAGTTGGGTCCTTGCCCAGTTTCAGAATCGTGACATATCCGAAGGAAAATTCCCCTGGTGAGTACCGACATTAAATAACTGTTCTAAGAGTGGGGGGAGTTCAGTCTGAAACGTAGTATAAAAATTATTAATGAATCCATCAGGTCCCGGAGCTTTATCTTTGGGAAGGGATTTAATAACATGCAGAATCTCAGACTGTGTCCAAGCGGCATTCAAGAAGATTCTAGGGATGGTAGTTTTAGCTCGCTTAAAAACTCCTCGATCAGGGTTGGGGTCGGTTGGGGAGAGGAATCATAGTCATAGAGATTATATAATTTGGAATAGTATGCCACAAATTTATTAGCTATATCCCACGGGTTAGATGTCCTGGCACCTGATTCGTCAATCAAATACTTAATACGATTTTGGGCCCTCTGGCCTCGCAACTTTCTAGCAAGCAGTCTCCCCGCTCTATTCCAAGATACATAGTATTTCTGGCGAAGTCTACTCAAGTCTTGTTGAGTGCGGATAAGTAATAGTTTTTGTAATTGATTTCTAGTTTGAGATATACGGAACTTGAGGTCTTCTGAAGGATGGGTTTTATTCAGAGACTCAAGGGAGGACAATTCCTCCTCCAACCTCACCTGGTTGCTAAGATTCGC
The DNA here is from genome assembly GCF_038048845.1 of Mixophyes fleayi. NCBI lineage: Eukaryota > Metazoa > Chordata > Amphibia > Anura > Limnodynastidae > Mixophyes > Mixophyes fleayi. The sequence goes on from NC_134407.1 coordinate 165,796,231, forward strand.
CCGCGTAAGTCTGGCTCCAGTCTGGATGGCTGTGCCCGCATTACAGCTTTGAGCGTGCACCAGAAGTTAAATATGGACGTGTCCCCTGGTGAGTTAGTGGCAATAAACATATCAAGCGTTTCTTGAAGAGCGACCTTTGCTTCTAGTAACGTCAGGAGGTATGGGACCATTCGCCATGTACCAGGGGGAATTACCTGCTGAGGAAATTGCCAGGTCCAGACTACCGGGGGATGATCAGACCACGATATCGGGAGGATCTTGATTGACCTGGTATTCTGTAAAGACCATTTATCCAACAGAATCAGGTCAATTCTAGAATAAGAATTATGCACCGAGGAGTAATACGTATAGTCTCGCTCCAGTGGGGCATGAGTCCTCCAAACATCGTAAAGTCCAAACTCTGCCAACAATCTAGCAAATGCAGCTGAGGGACTAGCTATATTGTCTATTGTACAGGAAGATGTCTGTAACGATCTGTCTAATTTGGGATCAGTTACAATATTAAAATCTCCCATAAGAATAAGAGTGCCCTGTTTATGTTTATCAATATCTCGTAACGTGGTTCTAAGGAAAGGAACTTGTCTCGAGTTGGGAGCATATAAAGAAACAATAGTAACTAATTTACCCTCTATTAATCCCACCACAATAAGATATCTCACATTTTTGTCTTTGAAACTATAGTTAAGAATAAATTTGGATTTGAAGCTAAACAAAAGAGCCACCCCATTATGTTTAAATCGGCATTTGTGGTGAAACACAGCGGGAATCTATGGTTTTTAAAACCAGGGGGGCTTTAGCCAAGAAATGCGTTTATGGCACTGCGACAATATCAGCTTTTTGTTTATGGAAAAATAATAACGCTAAACGTCTTTTAGCAGCGGAGTTCAGTCCCCTTACATTCAATGATAAGAACTTAACAATTTTGGCTTAATAGAGACCTTTAAGAACCTCATGAAAGTAGTGGGATTATAAAGGAAAAATAACTACTTTCCTAAGGAGGGGAGGGGACCAAGAAGGAAGGGAGAGGAATAGGAAGGGAGAAGGGATAGCAGGACATAAACAACCCCAATATTGGGATTAAAGTAGTTGCCAGAGGGGGAAATCGTCCAGCAAAATCAGTAACTATAGGGACATGGCCCTAGAAATGGAGTACCCACCCAAAAAATAACACAATTGAGTGGAAAGAGAAAAAAAAAAAAGATTATCACCTGTAAGGTTAGAAACATAAAAAATCTTGCTATAACTTCAGAAAAGATATGCAAAGTATAAACGAACCTATTATGTAAAGATATCTAAATAAAAAAAAAAGAAATTACCAGCAAGAAACACTACATAGAAACAATAAAAAAGTCCCGATCAGCTCTTAAACTGCTCACCGACCGGAGGTCCACAATCCAGCTTCTAGCATGGATCTTACATCATTGTACAAGTGATGCTCGAAACCCGTGATAGTAGTGACCCCACAGAGTCTAGGAGTTATAAAGTAGAGCTGAATCACTACAGAGTGAAGTAGACCTTCAAGTGAAAGTAGTAGAAATAGTAAAGGTATTAACTAGTCTTCTCCAGCTACACTCGACCAGTCCTTCTGAGGTCGAGACAATGAGGCCGAAGTTGCAATTGAAGCTTGAATGTCCCAAGATTGTAATAGTTGGATATTATCTTCTACTGTAGCTATCACATGAGTAGAATTATTGCGCTGGATAATAAGTTTGACTGGAAAACCCCAGCGATACTGGTTTTGATGCTCACGAAGAGGGAGGGTTGCGAGCTTCTCAGGTTCCGACAGTGTGGATCCCAGGTGCGGGTCACTCCAGGCCGTGGATCTCCTCACAGTTAGGCCCAAGCACCGTTCAGGCGGACCACAGCAACTAGGAGGACAATTTATGTCCTCAAATTTCTTGAGGGGGTATCGCCCCAGTGGAGGCTAGAAGCGGATGCCTTTATGCAGGCAAACTAACAGCGGTGGCTACCGATTTTTGGTCGCTTAGGGGAGAGCTGAGAAATACTCCGTCTGCACAGTATGGCTGTCAGACCACGCTCCCAAAGTCAGCTGATATTGATGAGAGGTTTTGGTTACTGTTAAGGGCAATTTGGAGATAGAGGGCATTATGCAGAGTCAGACATAATTTACTCCAGAAGTGAAGGCATAAATTATGTATGATGAAACTACGTAATTTGCTTAGTATGCAGAGTTACATGCCCCTCCCTCCATAAAAAGCCAAACCAACTCTAGTTCCACCAGCCTAGACTGGAATTGGCAAAATCAGGAAAAAAGCATGGTGTCCCACTGAAAATGCAAAAACCAGCACTAGACTATGCCAACCAGCGCTGGTGACACTATAGAAGGAAGACCTGCAGCATGTGTTCCCCCTGCCATAGTACCGGTACATGTGGGCATTGTTCTTTTAATGTCGGCATTATGATTGGCGACATTGTGAATCCATGTTGCTTTTGCTCCCCTTCACCTGTCTCCACTGTTTCACACTGTTCCCTCCATGCTGCTTTTGCTCCTCTTCACCTGTTTCATACTGTGCCCTCCATGCTGCTTTTGCTCCCCTTCACCTGTTTCACACTGTGCCCTCCATGCTGCTTTTGCTCCCCTTCACCTGTTTCAGACTGTGCCCTCCATGCTGCTTTTGCTCCCCTTCACCTGTTTCACACTGTGCCCTCCATGCTGCTTTTGCTCCCCTTCACCTGTTTCAGACTGTGCCCTCCATGCTGCTTTTGCTCCCCTTCACCTGTTTCACACTGTGCCCTCCATGCTGCTTTTGCTCCCCTTCACCTGTTTCACACTGTGCCCTCCATGCTGCTTTTGCTCCCCTTCACATACCTTTCTATTGCCTTCTTCTCTTCTATTTTATTTTCTTCTGTTTTCTTCTCTTCTTCTCATGGCTTCTCTCTGTGAGCATTTGCAGTAAGCAAATGCTGGGCGTGATGACATCACACCCAAAATTCAGTGCGAAGGCAGGAGGGGAGGAGGAGCGTCAGATAAGTTTGTTTGTTTGGTTTTTTTTATTTTATATTTAATTTTTTCTGAGCCCAGGCTGGGCTGCAAAATTTGTGTCTGGGCCATGCACCCCTTTTTTTTATTTTTTTTCTTTCATATTTATTTTTTTCTGAGCCCAGGCTGGGCTGCATAAAATGTGTTTGGGCCACATGCACCCCTTTTTTTTTTTTTTTTTTTTTTTTTTTATATTTAATTTTTTCTGAGCCCGGGCTGGGCTGCAAAAAATGTGTTTGGGCCACATGCACCCCATAGGTAGGAGGCTGCTCTGGCCTGTAATTACATCCTCTAAACCAGTTTTAACTAGAAGTGTCTAGCTCATTGAGCGTGATACACCAGGTTGCCCACAGAGAGGGTTTGATAGATAGAGAGGTGTGCCTCAAAAAGGCTCATTGAGTGTGGTATCTGCCTTAATATGGCTCCTGAGTGAGGGAGACCACTGCTCATTTTTGCTTAAATCAAAGTGATATAAGTGCTAGATTGCGATAGATTTGAGAGCTATTTAGAAAGAGCTCTCAAGGATCACGTCCTTCTAGCAAAAGCTGTCAATCCAGTCCTCATATAGTCTACACATTAATCGCCATATTTCTTTTACACCTGTGTATACAAGTCCTAACACATGAAAAAAATTATAGACCTACCTATAGAGAAACATTGTGTGACATGCAAAATGTTCTTAATTTTGGTTTCTTTGTAATGACACAATATAAAACTAAAACCTTTATGTTTATAGCTGCCCACACAAGCAACTGGGATTTGGATATAATTTTTAAGTGAACAGTCTAATTCATAAACAATATTACCGTTGATCGATTTGAACACACACATTGCGAAATGTAATATTGTTGTAATATATTTCTCAATAAAATTGAATACAGCCACTTTGTGCTTGTATATGAAAGGACTAATCATTTTCATATTCAGAGGCAGTGGAATGTTGGGAAAAGTAGTGATGTCATGATGACATAACTGGGGATTACCAGGGGAGTCTAGATTTACTAAAATTATTAGAACCAAACGGTATAAAAAAAAAATGCTTAACAAATTAATCAATATATATAAAAAAAAATAAAAAAATGTCTTTTTCTGACCCAGTCACAGTTTCTGCAGGAGTATCGTAAAATCTTTTAAAAACTCACAAATAGCACATGGAATGTAGATTGCCATGAAACCACCTAGATTAAGCCTCAACCAAGATTTCTCTTACCACGCCTGTTCATACCCTCATTTTTAGCACACTGAAGACTTTTTGCCTATTTTAGCCAATTTCTCCCTATGTAATGCCCATACAATAAACAATATTTATTCGAACATGCTACAAAACAAAGTCCTGAGACAAGCACAATTTTATTTGTCATTTGAATCATCTAAGATAGAAGTAACATACTCTGGGTGAAGTTGTCACAGGTCTGGTCATGAAAGGGTGGATAAACTGGTTATGTTGCATGAATACATGAGTTTTTGAGTATAAGTAGAAAATAGATTACTTAATTATGAAACAGATATATCTAACTTGGATGACAATGTTTCTAAATGTATCTTTTTGCATTATTTTCAATTGTGTGCCACACACTTAGCTATATCTGCGGTCATCCAATATGATCATACTGCAAGTTAAAATCATTAGTTGGCACTTATAAAGGCAATTTTCCTATAAAATAATCTGTAATAATGGCACTCAATAAAGAGCCTTACAAGTAAAGTATGGTGCGCAGAATTTTTTTTAGTTGGCTTTATTTGTGGGAGCCATGGTACAACATTCCCAAAATGTGAATAGCACTTAAGATATCATAACTAAAATAAAGGCACTTTTCTATGTGAGGTCAGCCCATGAAAAGGACAACCGCTGGATGTAAGACATTTATAAAAAAAAACAAACTGCTGTGTTTCTGTGCAACTTTTTTTTTTTTACAAATGCTCCGCATCGTTTGTGTGAGCAATTTCAGACAGGGCAATGTTTACCTTCAGGGAATGTGATGGATTATGCAAAAGCCATAGCTGAAGTTTTATGTGTTTTTTTTTTTTTTTTAATTTAGGTGCAATGTTAAGTTGAGTACACACCTAGGCAACACCAATGACTGAAAGTCCCAATGAGCATGCCAATTCTTGTGTACACACCTAAACAATTTACCTTCAAATCTGTGATCTTCATCTCTCATAACCATCTGCTGAAAAGATCGCGACTGTATACAGTCTACAGATATCTACCTACCCTGCTGGTCGTAAGTGCTTACACATTTCCACATTTGCCTGACATCGTTCCATAGTTGATAGGGATTTTTAGGAAGTTTAGAAAACCATATCAAAAGATGTAATATATTTTGGTACACTAAAACATAATCGTGCGAGAATGCACTCTTGCGATATCTGAACAAACGGTCGTGAATCGTGTGATCTGCACTATAATTGCATAGGTGTGTACCCAGCTTAACTCCATAGGTTAGATAAGTCACTGTTATTGCAGAGATTTGGTCACTATCTTAAACTTTCTATAGAATACTATTGAACATGCAGGCTGTAAAATGGAAGTTGTGATTAGTTTCTCATCTCCCACTGTTTAAATTGGTTTGACATGCTGAAAGTTGGAAAAGATTTAATAGTAAGATGCAACTCTAATGCAATTTGTGATGTATTGCAGTAAAGGTGTACGTGAAGGTGTTGAACAACAGCCCATTCCTTGTTTGTATGGATGTAGATATTGCACAGAAAGAGACCATAGATCCATTCTACCTCTGGATAGGACCTGATGGAAGGAACCTGAAAGGTAAGCACATGTTACAAAATCTATACAATATGAAAGACAAGTCTACATTTTTTATCTATACATGTTACCCAAAGTCTACAGGTACATTGATGTGCATGTGTTGTTGTTTTTTGTGCGTTAAATATGTATTTTTGCATTTTGCATGTGCAGAAAAAATGTGCGAGCATACATCCGTATCAAGATTTATTTACTTATGTCTTTTTACGCCTGGAGAGCAAAACGATAGCTCAAGTACAGTAAGGGTGTGTTTAAGTAATTTTGACTCTCTTCATCCTCACTCTGTGCGCCTCTTCATCCTTAATCTGTGCGCCCCTTCATCCTCACTCTGTGTGCCTCTTTATCCTCACACTGTGCTCCTCTTCATCCTCACACTGTGCGCCCCTTCATCCTACACTGTGCTCCTCTTCATCCTCACTCTGTGCGCCCCTTCATCCTACACTGTGCTCCTCTTCATCCTCACTCTGTGCGCCCCTTCATCTTTACTCTGTGCGCCCCTTCATCCTCACTCTGTGCGCCCCTTCATCCTACACTGTGCTCCTCTTCATCCTCATTCTGTGCGCCCCTTCATCCTTACTCTGTGCGCCCCTTCATCCTCATCCTGTGTGCCTCTTCATCCTACACTGTGCTCCTCTTCATCCTCACTCTGTGCGCCCCTTCATCCTACACTGTGCTCCTCTTCATCCTCACTCTGTGCGCCCCTTCATCCTACACTGTGCTCCTCTTCATCCTCACTCTGTGCGCCCCTTCATCATACACTGTGCTCCTCTTCATCCTCACTCTGTGCGCCCCTTCATCCTTACTCTGTGCGCCCCTTCATCCTCATTCTGTGTGCCTCTTCATCCTACACTGTGCTCCTCTTCATCCTTACTCTGTGCGCCCCTTCATCCTACACAGTGTTCCTCTTCATCCTCACTCTGTGCGCCCCTTCATCCCTACTCTGTGCGCCCCTTCATCCTCATCCTGTGTGCCTCTTCATCCTACACTGTGCTCCTCTTCATCCTCACTCTGTGCGCCCCTTCATCCTACACTGTGCTCCTCTTCATCCTCACTCTGTGCGCCCCTTCATCCTACACTGTGCTCCTCTTCATCCTCACTCTGTGCGCCCCTTCATCCTACACTGTGCTCCTCTTCTTACTCACTCTATGCGCCCCTTCATCCTCACTCTGTGCGCCCCTTCATCCTCATCCTGTGTGCCTCTTCATCCTACACTGTGCTCCTCTTCATCCTTACTCTGTGCGCCCCTTCATCCTACACAGTGTTCCTCTTCATCCTCACTCTGTGCGCCCCTTCATCCCTACTCTGTGCGCCCCTTCATCCTCATCCTGTGTGCCTCTTCATCCTACACTGTGCTCCTCTTCATCCTCACTCTGTGCGCCCCTTCATCCTACACTGTGCTCCTCTTCATCCTCACACTGTGCGCCCCTTCATCCTACACTGTGCTCCTCTTCATCCTCACTCTGTGCGCCCCTTCATCCTACACTGTGCTCCTCTTCTTACTCACTCTATGCGCCCCTTCATCCTTACTCTGTGCGCCCCTTCATCCTCATCCTGTGTGCCTCTTCATCCTACACTGTGCTCCTCTTCATCCTCACTCTGTGCGCCCCTTCATCCTACACTGTGCTCCTCTTCATCCTCACTCTGTGCGCCCCTTCATCCTACACTGTGCTCCTCTTCATCCTCACTCTGTGCGCCCCTTCATCATACACTGTGCTCCTCTTCATCCTCACTCTGTGCGCCCCTTCATCCTTACTCTGTGCGCCCCTTCATCCTCATTCTGTGTGCCTCTTCATCCTACACTGTGCTCCTCTTCATCCTTACTCTGTGCGCCCCTTCATCCTACACAGTGTTCCTCTTCATCCTCACTCTGTGCGCCCCTTCATCCCTACTCTGTGCGCCCCTTCATCCTCATCCTGTGTGCCTCTTCATCCTACACTGTGCTCCTCTTCATCCTCACTCTGTGCGCCCCTTCATCCTACACTGTGCTCCTCTTCATCCTCACTCTGTGCGCCCCTTCATCCTACACTGTGCTCCTCTTCATCCTCACTCTGTGCGCCCCTTCATCCTACACTGTGCTCCTCTTCATCCTCACTCTGTGCGCCCCTTCATCCTACACTGTGCTCCTCTTCATCCTCACTCTGTGCGCCCCTTCATCCTACACTGTGCTCCTCTTCATCCTCACTCTGTGCGCCCCTTCATCCTCACTCTGTGCTCCTCTTCATCCTCACTCTGTGCGCCCCTTCATCCTACACTGTGCTCCTCTTCATCCTCACTCTGTGCGCCCCTTCATCCTCAATCTGTGCGCCCCTTCATCCTCACACTGTGCTCCTCTTCATCCTCACTCTGTGCTCCTCTTCATCCTCACTCTGTGTGCCTCTTCATCCTACACTATGCTCCTCTTCATCCTCACTCTGTGCGCCCCTTCATCCTACACTGTGCTCCTCTTCTTACTCACTCTATGCGCCCCTTCATCCTCACTCTGTGCGCCCCTTCATCCTCATCCTGTGTGCCTCTTCATCCTACACTGTGCTCCTCTTCATCCTCACTCTGTGCGCCCCTTCATCCCACACTGTGCTCCTCTTCATCCTCACTCTGTGCGCCCCTTCATCCTACACTGTGCTCCTCTTCATCCTCACTCTGTGCGCCCCTTCATCCTCACTCTGTGCTCCTCTTCATCCTCACTCTGTGCGCCCCTTCATCCTACACTGTGCTCCTCTTCATCCTCACTCTGTGCGCCCCTTCATCCTCAATCTGTGCGCCCCTTCATCCTCACACTGTGCTCCTCTTCATCCTCACTCTGTGTGCCCCTTCATCCTCACTCTGTGCGCCCCTTCATCCTCATCCTGTGTGCCTCTTCATCCTACACTGTGCTCCTCTTCATCCTCACTCTGTGCGCCCCTTCATCCTACACTGTGCTCCTCTTCATCCTCACTCTGTGCGCCCCTTCATCCTCAATCTGTGCGCCCCTTCATCCTCACACTGTGCTCCTCTTCATCCTCACTCTGTGTGCCCCTTCATCCTCACTCTGTGCGCCCCTTCATCCTCATCCTGTGTGCCTCTTCATCCTACACTGTGCTCCTCTTCATCCTCATTCTGTGCGCCCCTTCATCCTACACTGTGCTCCTCTTCATCCTCACTCTGTGCGCCCCTTCATCCTACACTGTGCTCCTCTTCATCCTCACTCTGTGCGCCCCTTCATCCTACACTGTGCTCCTCTTCATCCTCACTCTGTGCGCCCCTTCATCCTACACTGTGCTCCTCTTCATCCTCACTCTGTGCGCCCCTTCATCCTCACTCTGTGCTCCTCTTCATCCTCACTCTGTGCGCCCCTTCATCCTACACTGTGCTCCTCTTCATCCTCACTCTGTGCGCCCCTTCATCCTCAATCTGTGCGCCCCTTCATCCTCACACTGTGCTCCTCTTCATCCTCACTCTGTGCTCCTCTTCATCCTCACTCTGTGTGCCTCTTCATCCTACACTATGCTCCTCTTCATCCTCACTCTGTGCGCCCCTTCATCCTACACTGTGCTCCTCTTCTTACTCACTCTATGCGCCCCTTCATCCTCACTCTGTGCGCCCCTTCATCCTCATCCTGTGTGCCTCTTCATCCTACACTGTGCTCCTCTTCATCCTCACTCTGTGCGCCCCTTCATCCCACACTGTGCTCCTCTTCATCCTCACTCTGTGCGCCCCTTCATCCTACACTGTGCTCCTCTTCATCCTCACTCTGTGCGCCCCTTCATCCTCACTCTGTGCTCCTCTTCATCCTCACTCTGTGCGCCCCTTCATCCTACACTGTGCTCCTCTTCATCCTCACTCTGTGCGCCCCTTCATCCTCAATCTGTGCGCCCCTTCATCCTCACACTGTGCTCCTCTTCATCCTCACTCTGTGTGCCCCTTCATCCTCACTCTGTGCGCCCCTTCATCCTCATCCTGTGTGCCTCTTCATCCTACACTGTGCTCCTCTTCATCCTCACTCTGTGCGCCCCTTCATCCCACACTGTGCTCCTCTTCATCCTCACTCTGTGCGCCCCTTCATCCTACACTGTGCTCCTCTTCATCCTCACTCTGTGCGCCCCTTCATCCTCACACTGTGCTCCTCTTCATCCTCACTCTGTGCGCCCCTTCATCCTTACTCTGTGCGCCCCTTCATCCTCATTCTGTGTGCCTCTTCATCCTACACTGTGCTCCTCTTCATCCTCACTCTGTGCGCCCCTTCATCCTACACTGTGCTCCTCTTCATCCTCACTCTGTGCGCCCCTTCATCCTACACTGTGCTCCTCTTCATCCTCACTCTGTGCGCCCCTTCATCCTACACTGTGCTCCTCTTCATCCTCACTCTGTGCGCCCCTTCATCCTACACTGTGCTCCTCTTCATCCTCACTCTGTGCGCCCCTTCATCCTACACTGTGCTCCTCTTCATCCTCACTCTGTGCGCCCCTTCATCCTACACTGTGCTCCTCTTCATCCTCACTCTGTGCGCCCCTTCATCCTCAATCTGTGCGCCCCTTCATCCTCACACTGTGCTCCTCTTCATCCTCACTCTGTGCGCCCCTTCATCCCACACTGTGCTCCTCTTCATCCTCACTCTGTGCGCCCCTTCATCCTACACTGTGCTCCTCTTCATCCTCACTCTGTGCGCCCCTTCATCCTCACACTGTGCTCCTCTTCATCCTCACTCTGTGCGCCCCTTCATCCTTACTCTGTGCGCCCCTTCATCCTCATTCTGTGTGCCTCTTCATCCTACACTGTGCTCCTCTTCATCCTCACTCTGTGCGCCCCTTCATCCTACACTGTGCTCCTCTTCATCCTCACTCTGTGCGCCCCTTCATCCTACACTGTGCTCCTCTTCATCCTCACTCTGTGCGCCCCTTCATCCTACACTGTGCTCCTCTTCATCCTCACTCTGTGCGCCCCTTCATCCTACACTGTGCTCCTCTTCATCCTCACTCTGTGCGCCCCTTCATCCTACACTGTGCTCCTCTTCATCCTCACTCTGTGCGCCCCTTCATCCTACACTGTGCTCCTCTTCATCCTCACTCTGTGCGCCCCTTCATCCTCAATCTGTGCGCCCCTTCATCCTCACACTGTGCTCCTCTTCATCCTCACTCTGTGCGCCCCTTCATCCTACACTGTGCTCCTCTTCATCCTCACTCTGTGCGCCCCTTCATCCTACACTGTGCTCCTCTTCATCCTCACTCTGTGCGCCCCTTCATCCTACACTGTGCTCCTCTTCATCCTCACTCTGTGCGCCCCTTCATCCTCAATCTGTGCGCCCCTTCATCCTACACTGTGCTCCTCTTCATCCTCACTCTGTGCGCCCCTTCATCGTACACTGTGCTCCTCTTCATCCTCACTCTGTGCGCCCCTTCATCCTTACTCTGTGCGCCCCTTCATCCTCATTCTGTGCGCCCCTTCATCCTACACTGTGCTCCTCTTCATCCTCACTCTGTGTGCCTCTTTATCCTCACACTGTACTCCTCTTCATCCTCACTCTGTGCTCCTCTTCATCCTACACTGTGCTCCTCTTCATCCTCACTCTGTGCGCCCCTTCATCCTTACTCTGTGCGCCCCTTCATCCTCATTCTGTGTGCCTCTTTATCCTCACACTGTACTCCTCTTCATCCTCACTCTGTGCTCCTCTTCATCCTACACTGTGCTCCTCTTCATCCTCACTCTGTGCGCCTCTTCATCCTACACTGTGCTCCTCTTCATCCTCACTCTGTGCGCCCCTTCATCCTACACTGTGCTCCTCTTCATCCTCACTCTGTGCGCCTCTTCATCCTCACTCTGTGCGCCTCTTCATCCTCAATATGTGCGCCCCTTCATCCTTACTCTGTGCGCCTCTTCATCCTCACTCTGTGCGCCCCTTCATCCTTACTCTGTGCGCCTCTTCATCCTCACACTGTGCGCCCCTTCATCCTCACTCTGTGCACCTCTTCACCCTAACTCTTGCGCCCTCCTTCACTCTCACACTGTGCGCCCCCCTTCATTCTCACACTCTGTACCCCCCTTCATTCTCACACTCTGTGCACTCCTTCATTCTTTTGCCCTTTCCATTGCTGTTACCTATCACCAGTCACTTCTGTTTCTTTACTTACCATACTTGGCCTTCTTTCTTCTATTTCTTCTGTCTTCTTTCTTCCGGCTCCTCTCTCCTGCCACTGCTCACTGAATATGTCGGACGTGATGACGTCACACCCGACATTCAGTGAGAAGCGAGGAGGGAGGAGGATGTTGAGTCTCGGATTCTTTTTTTTCCCCCTGGCCACGGCACCCCTGTGACAGCGCCGCGATACCCCTGGGAGCCACGGCGCTGATATACAGTATGTCTTAGGGACCATATAGAGGAGAAAAATACTCCCAATGATCCCTCATTCTCAATGTTTATTTAAGCCATGCATGAGGCTAAACCGAGCAGTATTTTCTAAGAACAACAGAATTTTTTTTATTTATTTGAAAGAGTTGGTAGACCTTTTACACAGTCCACCTTCTAAAGAGTCTCCCTCCTGTGCCTTGCAGACAGGAGGCATGCATCTTGATGGGCCCTGGGTGGAACCATCAACGCACACAGATGCAAAAAATGTATTCTCCCATGCACCCCAGGTGCACTGTGTAATTGACCTCCACTGTGTGTAGACAATTGTTGTTATACTGTAGCAACCATATATGTTCAGGAAGGGGTGAAATCTGAGTGTGGATTGGAGGTGTGGCTTTTCCCCCCTGAATTCCCAATTGGGAATTTTAGCATTTATCTTTTAAAGGCTAGCTACGTTTCTCCCAATAGTCCTGAAAATCTTCATATCTTAGGCCTTATTCCCCATGCAGTTGGAAAGGACATTGTTCTGCATATTTTTAGCAGATAATGAAGCAAGTTAGTAAATAACAATATTTTGCCCAATAAGTGTTATAGGAGGCTCTAGGTTAGTTTGTTAGTATCCTATGAGTTCAAAAAGTAGATAATCACCTATTGTACATGCTTGGGGTAGCGGCTGATTGGTGCTTTCTGTGTCCCTGGGTATACCAGCCATAAGATCCTGGCTTTTATCTACTGCATTTGCCTGCATATAGCAGGAAGTGTGCACTAGGTTCCTGTCAGAGTAGTGCTGGTATGCTTTATGAATAGAGCCTCACTGGGTTCCTGTCACTGATATACAGAAATCACCATTGTGCTAATACACTTAGACATTCTGTGGTTCGCCACCTGTTGATGAATGATAACTTCCAGTAGATTTTTTTGGCGGCTGGCTGGCATTGTTTGCTGGAAATAGTTGCTTAAAAGCTGGAGACCTATATTCCATCTACATGGGCTACATAGAGTAATACCACAAATAAGCCTATAGACCACCAGGGTGTGCCTACTAATAACTTTTGGTTAACACCTTCAGATATAAAAGGACCTTCCTAAGTAGGTTACTTAAGTACCAACCACGTTGATGTCTGTGGGATTGATCTGACTTCCATTTCACAGCTGCCAGCTAACATCACTTACAGCTTTTGATTCCACCAGCTACAAGTGACCTTTCATGGCTGACTAGTCAAGACATATTACAAATTGTGTGACTTTACTGGAACTCTTTGCATAGCCTCCTCTACATATCATGCATCAGTATATTCCAGCTGTCAGCGGCAAGTCATTTCCTGTTTTTGTTTCAGGGCACAGTAACGTGAATCTAACCGAAACAGGAAAGCTCATGCTGATGGCTTTTGACACATCCATGTCTGGGTCGTACAGCTGCACCCTTTCTTATAAAACCATCAAGCTCGATGTTACACACGAAAAGGAAAACTTTAGAAGCTACAATTTTGAGGTCTTGGGTAAGAATGCAAATCTATGTTAGCAATTCACAAGGACATACTGCATATCTCAAGTGTCCTTAATAATGAACATAAGTCTGAAAATACTTAGCTGACACCACAATAGTTCTTTTTGAACAATACTTTGTTATCTAGAAAATCAGTTCCCTCCATATTATAAAATGAAAGCAGTCCATTAACAAGTAAATTCTCATAGGATCCTGTTTAAACTAGCAGAACATCAGGAGACACTGAATTCCACCATCTCCCTATTTAGCAGATGAGGACCAAAGGACTTAATGGTGGTGCTAAGTAGCAAGATTTTTCCAGGAGGGATAAGGCCACTGGGTATCAGTTGTAGTTAGTTGGGTGGCAGCAGTAGATCACAGCTGTAAAACCACTAATCCTCTTTTCACTGTGGAACAGTTTTATAATGATGTGTTCATAGTAGTCAGTGGTGAGTTCAGTCTATTAGAGCACCCATGTCTCTGCGAGTATAGTAGGTGCTTTTCCTGTCTTTATCAAAAAATGAAAAACTGCTTAGTGACAGTAATGCAGTGTAATACTGTCTACAATACTGACTATATAAATATGGTAAATTGTCAGATAATAGCATTGCATAATATATTTCAAAGTAATTGATGCTGAAGGTCCTGTTGAAAGTTATTTACCTTCCCCATGCAACAATATTTTTACTATGGCTTCTAGGTAGTATTTACATGTGTTCACCTACCGTGAATGTAGCCAAGCACCACACTGCCAAAACATATTCACAAGACATAATAATTTCACCCTTCCTTTTACATTTCCTGTAGGGTGGCCTAGACCATATAAATGGAAATTCATATGAAGTTCAATGTCCACCTACTGTACCTAGTAACAGAGCAGCTTAGAGTATGAAGTGTAACCATCATCTAGAGACAGTGTAGGCAGCCACTTTCTGGCTGAGCCAATATTCATGAGAGTTCAGCCTACAAATGACATCAGAGAGACTTGAGGCACTTTGTGCCTCATGTCTCAGTGATGCCACTAGTTCCTAGTTTGTTGATGGAGTGAATATTGGTTCAGCCCACAGAATGACTGCTTCCACTATGTGTAGGCAACAGGTACAGTTTAATTGGTTTTACCAGAGTGACTTCAATGAAGAATATGTTATCTTTGCAGCTTACCGTGAACCTGACTACATGTATCAGGTAAACATACGGTACAGGGCCAAGCCCTGCCACCATTCAGCCAATCTCCAATTTATCGAGAACCTCCTCAGGATAATCACGGAAATCATTGCAAGCCTGAACTGTCAGATGAAAAACACATTTCATAAATGCCATGTCATTAAAGCCCCGGAGCACTCTCTTCAAAACGAACTCTTTATATCCTTCAAAGGTAAATATCAAGTGGGCAATAGTTGGGGAAAATGAAATTGATTCTTGTTCACTTCAAACACTAACAATCGGGTGTCTTTTCCAATTGATATCTAGCAGTGATCAGTGTGATTAGCAGTGATTTAATGGTGGCCCAGTCATCCTAAATTATGTTTTACAATTACATACCACATGAAGCCATTGTTTTCTGCAGGGCAATATAATTTACCAGAAGACCAGACAGAGTTGACTTAAAAAGGAGTATGGCTTTATGTGTGTACTGTATGATGCCTGACATAGTCCAACACTAAAACCGTCTCATTTGCTGTAGGTAAATTTATAGTTTTGCTAGGTTTACTAAAAAACGTGGATGTTCCATATTGCACCAGTTCCATCAAAATAACAGAACCGGGAACTACTGCTGTACCTGTAATCACTGACTGCCCAGAGGCAGGAACTAGCAGATCCATGCACTGTATCCATGAACATGTAACCACACACTGGGAAGAATTCAATTGGCCGCGTTACAGGTAAAAGTAACGCGGCGTGATAACGGTAATAATATGCTTTACTACCCATATTACAGTAGTTTCAATGCCGGCTTTTTGCAGAAAGCCGGGTTAAAACTACTGTAATAATGGTAATAGTTTTAACGCCGCACAAATTTGGGGACAATTGAATTCCCCGCTAACAGCTACAATTGTTATTCCGTAACATCTTTAGCTTCTGTACAGACCTGCATTATATGTTTATAAATAAAAGCTAATAATAAAGCATACTTGATTGGCAAGATAACATTGGAGTCAGATCTAAAGCAAAATATGAATGGTAAATTCAGCCCTGTTTATGTGTAGGGTTTCTTTTTTTAGTCCAAAAAGGAATTGTCTGTTTATTATACCTTTATTGGTGTGGGAGACATGCAAACAGTAAGTACATTATAATACGTTGCTATTGTTTATTAAATAAATAATAAAACAAATGGCATACTACTGGAGGCTCTGAGCTTGTGCCACGTCTGCCTAAATCTAGCAACAACCCTTATTTCTTTGTCCTTAATTGATATTTGTTTTTTACATTTTCATTTATATAAAATAGCAAAATACCTTTGTTTGAGTTATGTATTTAATCTTTCAATTTCTGCCTTTTGTCATGTTCACCTCCAGATGGCGCTCACCATATGTCATACGTACTTGAGTTAAGCATAGATGATGTATGACTGATAAACTTGAGTGTTATTCTCATAATACTACTGATCATCTGTCCTAAACATTGTAGTCTACATCAGTCTGCATGTGCACACATAATATACTGGTCCTTTTTTTCAAAGAATTATTATTGACTTTTGCATATAGACTTTATTCCACAAATCAAAGTTTTTAGATTACACCTTTCGGGACTTTTAGAATATCTGAGCTATCTTCATCATCAATAGCTTTCAAAGCTGTTTCCCAGAGGATCATAGTCCCATAAACACTGGAGCACTGGAATAAACTCCTGCTTCCTATAACCCCACTGCCGCCCTGCTGCTTTTTTTTAGTGCCCTGCATAGGAGTTTTTTTTTTTTTTACAAATTAAGGTACAGCCTCAGCTCTCTCCTGGAGAGTGACAGAAGCATTGCCTTTTTGTTCTATCCTCTCCTACTGCCCTATCACAAGATTCCCTCACTCCAGCCTCTGTCTCCTGTCTGAGTGAAAAATCATGTGTTCCCTTGTCCTGTTAAGGTGAGGTTCAGCTAGACACTGCTGCAGAGCTTTGCCGCATAACCAGTCCTTGCATTCGTTACATCAGTTTTCCTTAACACTGGAATATACTGCAGTGCACTTCAACTCGGGGGCCCGCGAACACCTTGTTTGACATTTGAAGGTTGTGGTCATCAGGAACAGTAGCCTCAATGTGGTAAAAGAACCTATGGAGAGCTAGGTTCTATGGGGCATCCCCTGGAGACTCCTGCTTGACGGTTCAGGACCAATTGGGTCATGCACACATGATATAAACTAGAAAATAGCAGAAGCACTGCGATAACAACAGCTTAGTATGTCTTTCTACTCAAAGATCCAAGTTCTTACTGGACACTATGATTATTTATCTGCCCTGTCCTGGATCATTACAGGATGTTTACTGCGTTCTCTTTCTGGTAGCCAGAGGTGGATTGCAAGAAAAATGCGGGGAATTTTTATCTGACTTATTAGGTATTAAGGGAGTACTCCCAGTCAACTCTTGGAGACGTATAACTGCGATTTAATATAGTTGACTCTCAAAATCACAGAAGTTCATAGTTCAGAACTATAGAACTCTCTGTGATTAGGCAATATAGTATAATATGTATTAATATTTCCTATAAAGTCACCATCTTTTAATACTTAAATTCCTCTATTGAGAGAAATAGTAAAATCAGTATAGTGCCCTTCATACTGGTCCTATTACCAATTCACTAGGGTAGTATTTAAAGGCATACCGCTAAAACTAATATTCTCCTGGATGATGCTTGGAATTATATTAAAAATACAATCCTAAAATGCTGTTCTCATATTTATAAGTGTAAAAAAAATACTCTTAGGTTTTCCTTAAATCAGAGGAAGTTATCTTTACAAGTAATTTTCTTCTGCTGCTTCTTTGAGATTTTATTGGATCCTGGGAAATGGAAGAAAAATTCTGAACTCCATTGAAGATTGAGATATCAAACAGAGTTATTTTTTCACTACTATCTGCCAAGTGATTCTGCGAAAATAAGCTGAAGCTCAGCTTCAATGGGAAATGAAAAAAAAGAAGAAATACATTCTATAATGTAGCATATATGAAATAGTTTATAAATATACTTTTTTATTTACATTAGCAGAGCAAAGTTCTAACTCAAGTACACCACACAGAGCATATAATGACTATATGCTATAACATGAGGAGCTGGGAGTGATGCCATAAACTCTGTTCAGTAGAGCCATTGAGTCCCACAAGACTGCCTTTTTCCAGCCGACAAGATAGGCCATTTAGATTATGATGACATGTAACATAGGTGCAAAAGAGTGTCTGATGGCATGGCAAATGTTTTATTACCATTTAATAACTAATCTCCTTAATTAACCACTCACAAAACAAAGTTTAGCCAAGAAATATTATTTCTGCTGTGAATTAAATAATTGCATTAAACTATGCAGTGTATCACTATATATCATTCACATGCACACCTTAGCAGACAACCTGGATGTTGGACTTATACTCATATATGGTGCATATAATTTCCTTCCAGCCACTTACAGATTCTGCTATACATTTATACAGTATGAATTGATAACCATGTAAGCTAAGTTATATTATTACTATACATAATATAAAACAGTTTAGCAAAGATGGTACAATATAGTATAAATTTTATGTTGCTCTAAATTATTTGCTTGTTTTTATATATGTGTGTAAGTACATTAATCATATAAGTATATGTGCATCTCAGCATGTGACCAGCATTAGCTCAGTTTTCCCATATAGCGCAGCGATATCCTAATTGCCTCAACTCTGTTGTCCAGATTCATATATCACTGCTGTCAGTATATAACTATTAACACCATTGCTACTATGCAGTGGCCTAGTGGTTAGCACTTCTGCCTCACAGCACTAGGGTCATGAGTTTGATTCCCGACAATGGCCTCCACACAGATAGTGTGGAGTTTGTATGTTCTCTCTGTGTTTGCGTGGGTGTCCTCCGGGTGCACCGGTTTCCCCCCACACTCCAAAAACATACTGGTAGGTTAATTGGCTACTATCAAAATTGACCCTAGTCTTTCCCTCTCTGTCTGTCTGTCTGTGAGTGAGTGTGTGTCTATATTAGGGAATTTAGACTGTAAGCTCCAATGGGGCAAGGACTGATGTGCATGAGTTCTCTGTACAGCGCTGCGGAATTAGTGGCGCTATATAAATAAATGATGATGATGATGACTGACCACCACCACTACTAGCAAATATATCACTAACTCACTCCTATATATCTCACAATAACCTTGGGAATAATTCATCAAGGCGCTTGTTATCAGCATTATAAGCACATATTTAGACTTTGCATGTGCTCGAATTCAGTATCTCAAGATACTTGTGCTTTTGAAATTGGGGGCAGGTCTACCATGCTATACTACACTGGACGCAGCAGGATGCGTCAGATTCTTATGTGGATTATAAATTTGCAAAAGAATGCACAAGAAAATAAAAACAAAACTTGCATTATTGTTAACTGATAATAATCTCAGTCTCCATATAACCTCATATACAACGATCAGCCACAACACTAAAACCACTGACAAGTGAAGTGAATAACATTAATTATCTCGTTATAATTGCACCAGTCAAAGAGTGGATATATTAGGCAGCAAGTGAACAGTCAGTTCTTGAAGTTGATGTGTTGAAAGCAGGAAAAATGGGCAAGCGTAAGGATCTGAGCTACTTTGACAAAGGCCAAATTGTGAAGGCTAGACAACTGGGTCAGAGCATCTCCAAAACGGCAGGTCTTATGGGGTTTTCCAGGTATGGAGTAGTTAGTACCTACCAGAAGTGATTCAAGGAAGGGCAGCCAGTGAGCTGGTGACAGGATTATGGGCGCCCAAGGCTCATAAATGCACGGTGAACAAAGGCTAGCCCGTGTAGTCCAATCCCCTACTGTAGCACAAATTGCTGAAGAAGTTAATGTTGGCTATCATAGAAAGGTGTCAGAACACATAGTGGCCCTGCATAGTCTGTCCACAGCCGAAAGTGCCTACAATGGGCACGCGAGTGCCAGAACAAAAGCATGGACCAATGGAAGAAGATGGCCTGGTCTGATGAATCACCTTTTCTTTTACATCTTATGGTTGGCCGGGTGCGTGTGCTTCGTTTACCTGGGAAGTGATGGCACCAGGATGCACTATGGGAAGAAGGCAAGCCGGCGGAGGCAGTGTGATGCTCTAGGCATTGTACTGCTGGGGAACCTTGGGACCTGCTACTTTGCATGTACCACCTACCTAAACATTGTTGCAGACCAAGTACACCCCTTCATGGCAACAGTATTCCATGATGGCAGTGACCTCTTTCAGCGGGATAATGCTCCCTGCCACACTGTAAAAATGGTTCAGGAATGCTTTGAGGAGCATAACAAAGAGTTTAAGTGTTGACTTAGCCTCCAAATTCCCCAGATCTCAGTCCAGTCGAGCATCTGTAGGATTTGGTGTAAAAAAAGTCTGAGTCATGGAGGACCCACCTCGTAACTACAGAACTTAAAGGATCTACTGCTTATGTCTTAGTGCCAGATACCACAGGACACCTTCAGAGTTCTTGTGGAGTCCATGCCTTGACGGGTCAGAGCTTTTTTGGTGGCAAGAGGACAACCCACACAATATTAGGCAGGTGATTTTAATGTTGTAGCTGATCGGTGTAAATCACATTCTACACATAAATATCATAGTCTATATATAACCTACTATTTATTATAGTCTCCGTATGTATTTAAACAAAGTCTCTATAAAAACATCATATGTATTTCACAAAAATTCTGAGGTGGAGGTTGGATCTTTTCCATATGTCAGCAGAGGCCCCTCTCAGTTCCGATACTGGCAGCTAGTTGCTGCTGAAGTCAGTCTCTGGAATGGAGGGTGAATTTCCTACGTCACTGCACCCTGGTTACATGGTTTCAGCAGTAAGACATACTGATGAATGTTGGATTGTGGTTTTAATATAATGTCTGGGAAAGATGGCATTTTTGTAATATGTGTTGGGGGGGTGGTTTTATTGTATTGCGATCAGTGTAATGATGTGCCGCTATTAATGTAATGTTGCTGCTGGTGGGGGCTTTTTATGTAATGTGCAGTCTATTAGTGTAATAATAGGGGCTATTTGTGTAATGTGAGCTCTAATCATATAATGTTGCAAGAAGTGTGGGCTATTCATATAATTTTTGGTCTCTTTATAAGTGTGGATTTGTTAATTTAATGTTTGAGGGAGGGAAGCTTAGAGTGTTCAGCTTTCCAGTAGACAAATATTACCTCTTTCTTTTTCAAACAGCCTACAACATTTCAGGGTCTGGAGAAACAGCAACTTAGGTTAAGACACCAGCAGAAGCAGCAGGTAGTTAAAGCTGCAAGAACAGGTAGGAGAGAGCAACACAGTTTGCAAACTGTCATGATTCTGGTGGGACAGTTCCTATTTTGGGGGAGACTTTGTCCTGACTGCAGTGTTAGTCGTCCCGAACAGAAGTAATGTGTTCCAATTTACGCTGCTATACCA
The DNA here is from genome assembly GCF_038048845.1 of Mixophyes fleayi. NCBI lineage: Eukaryota > Metazoa > Chordata > Amphibia > Anura > Limnodynastidae > Mixophyes > Mixophyes fleayi. The sequence goes on from NC_134407.1 coordinate 165,817,391, forward strand.
AACAGAAGATCTTACCCTGCTGTTGTGTCCCGTGGAGGAGGGGACAGATTGCTGCATTTCACTACACCTGAGCTGCTGCACCATGATGTGGGCAATGTGTGCAAAGTTCTGGTGAGGGAGTCACTGATGCTCTGCACATTGTACATTCACACATGGAACACAGTGGTATTGGCTGTTGGCTGCCCTCCACTGAACACAACAGCAGGTAGGAATCTGGGGAGTGGGGTGTCTGGATAACACATGGCAAGAGGGGTAGGAAGGGTATATGTTACATATGTTCCCCACCATTGTCTTCTCACAAGCACTTCATTTGCACACAGGCCCGCTAACTTTATAATATGCCCTGTCTGAAGGCATAGAGCTTCAAGGATTATTTCTCTTGTATTCTCTTACACTTCATTTACACTTAGAGGCATTTATGAAAGTAATTTGCAAAATAAATATTTTGCAATAATGGCATTCAGTAGAGTGCCATCTCTGTAAAACAAAACTAAAAACTTCTTATGCATGCAGTCACTGCAAAAAGATATCAATGCTTATCTGAAACTGAGTTTTGGTTGCATTCCATTGTACGATATTTATGAAAGGTGAGTAGCATTTGCAATTAAAAAGTGCCCTAATGACTAGGGCATGTTAGACCTGTCAGTGTACTTTTTATATATGTAGGGAATTTCTGCCCTTTAATTTTCCGCTAAATTGTTTTTGCACATTATTTCTGTAAATGTCACCAAATATAGGCCTGGGTATGCTTTTAGAGTTCTACATTAGTGGCTTTCAGTTAGTAGTCATCATCATCATCACCATTTATTTAAATAGCGCCACTGATTCCGCAGCGCTGTACAGATAACTCATTCACATCAGTCCCTGCCCCATTGGAGCTTTCAGTCTAAATTCCCTAACATACACACACACAGACAGAGAAAGAGAGAGAGAGAGAGGGTCAATTTTTTTTGATAGCAGCCAATTAACCTACTAGTATGTTTTTGGAGTGTGGGAGGAAATCGGAGCACCCGGAGTAAACCCATGCAAACACAGGGAGAACATACAAACTGATAAGGTAAGGCCATAGTCGGGAATTGAACTCAACTAAGCTTTCGAGGGAAGGTATTGTAGAAGCAACGGCAAATTAACTGTTTCTTGCTGCACAGGAAAAAGTGAATGAGTACTTCTAAATGTTTCAGTTATTGTCTATAGTGTTCCTATAAATTGCAGTAAATTTGATTAAGAGTAGGTCTTTAAATTTTGCATAGAAAGCATAAAATTTCAGCTGCAAATTGCAGCATTATGTTTGTTTTGTGAGTTGCGCTTATGTAAGGATACGGGCAACTCAAAATATATCTAATATATGTGGATGGATTAAAAATGTCAGTCATCAAGAACTTGATGATAAATGTCAAGTGAAGTCAATTAATTCATAAAATAATACTGTATGTAGCATACAAATGCTTATAGGAAGGAAATTAGCAGTAACAGAGAAGGGTGTCGTTCTGTGAAGCTGCTCCATCCATTAAAAACAGTGTCAATAATATTGAGTGGCATTCTGCTTACCCCTACCACTAATCATATCTTTACGACATAGTCGGTATTTCTCTGAGGCATCCCAGGATACCAGCTATAAATCTTATTTAGTGATATGGGCTCATGGTGCTCACAAATGGCAGTTGTTAATTCTACTGTCTTGTAAAAAAAATGTTTTGGAAGATATATCAAATAACAATGTTATGTATAAATAATTTTATAGTTTGTCCCTGGTATTAAAAGCTCTGCTCATTACTGTATATGAGAGCAGGTAGTAGCATCATGCTTACCAAAAATATGTGCTTTTGGAGTGTGCTGTGAGAGCCCATGCATGGACACTAACTCTATTTTCCACCACCAATAATACAAAATATGTAGAGGAGGGTCATTTGCAGGGCCGTAACTAGGGCTGTGCGGCAGGGGCGACCGCCCAGGGCGCAACGCTGAAGGGGGGCGCAATTTACGAATATTTTAGGTTAATTTGGTTAAAATTGAGGGCTAGGGGGCCGGCATTTGTCTTTCTTGCCCAGGGCACTAGAATTCTAAGTTACACTTTCTTCTCTTCCAAAATTGAGGCCATCAGACCGAACATCTCCTCCTCCCCTTCTCCCGCCACCCTCATTGCTTCACCTCCCCCATCAACCAACTCTGATGCTCCTTCAGCCCTACAACCGGTGAAGAAGTTTGCTCCCTTATTCTTTCCTCTCCACCCTCTACCTGCCCTCTCGATCCCATCCCCTCCCACCTCCTTCGCTCTCTCTCTCCAACGGCCTGCTCTTACCTAGCACACCTTTTCAACCTATCACTCTCCTCTGGTGTAGTACCCTCCTCTTTTAAACACGCTCTTATCTCTCCTATCCTCAGAAAAACCCAATCTTGACCCCACCTCTCTTGCTAATTATCGCCCTATCTCTCTTCTCCCCTATGCCTCCAAATTACTTGAGCGGATTGTTTGCAGCCGCCTAACCAGGCACCTCGCGGACCCTCTCCAATCTGGCTACCGCCCCCTCCATTCTATCGAAACTGCCCTGGCCAAGGTTACTAATGATCTCCTATCAACCAAATCCAAGGGTCACTTCTCCGTACTCATCCTCCTTGACCTCTCTGCAGCCTTTGACACCGTGGACCATCCCCTCCTGCTGCAAACTCTTCTCTCTCTCGGCCTCTCTGGCTCTGTCCATGCCTGGTTTGCCTCATACCTTGGTAATCGCTCCTTCTCTGTATCCACGTCTGGTTCTTCCTCCTCCCCCTCCTCCTTCTTGGGCATGCACAGAGTTAGTTCACACAAGATATGCTATCCAAACTAGTGTACGTCCCACTCTGCACCAGCCTTATAATGTCATAAAAAATAATGAAAAGTCCACATTCAAGCCATGGTGTGACAATAACTCCATTTCCAGCTTCATTCTGAGGTAACGTTTTACCATGATTGCCTCCTCCAAAAAATGGAGAAACTTGAAAGTTCAAAATTGTATGTCCTGTCTGAGCAAAATGTTTCAAAATAGCAGGTATACTCAGATCCCTCATTTACATTGTTTAAGACTTTTTTCATTGACGACCATTGCGTTATGTCAACAACCTTAATATCTTTCTAGTGTATAATTTATAGTATGAGTTATTAATAATATAAACAAAGAGCCAACTTTCACATGATAAACATTGCATAATCTTATAGGTAATATAGGTGGTGGAATGCACAAATTTGTGCCCATTAGAAGAAAGTGTCAATTAACACTGGTTGTATACCAGTAAACACAAAGTATTAACACCAGCCAACTCTTAGACTACAGAGGAGATATTTAATTCTCTACTAACACATTGTCACGAAACACACAAAAGTGGAAGGAGTCTCACTATCTGCTTGGTTTAGCTCCACCAAACACGGAGATGCTCAATTTTAAGCGGCAAAGGTTGTCGCCAGAGACTCCTGAATGGAGGTTTGGCCTTTGCTGCTAAAACCACACAGGCCACGGTTCTCTGGACGGGTACCAGGTGAGACAGGCAGGAGAGATGGCTGTTCTTTGGCAAGAGGAGATGTCAGAGAAACAAAGCAGATCTGAACACAGGAGACCGGTAGTAGAAGAGAAGATCTGAATATGTGATACCAGAATTAGCTGAGAAGCACACAATGCTGGATACTAGGATCTGTAGAGAAGCACCAGATACAGGATACCAGGATTAACTGAGAAGTACAGGATGCTGAATGCCACAAGGAAGCTCAAGGAAACTGAATACCAGGATTCACAAGGAAACAGGAGTCAGAGTGATCCAGCAGCAGACAGGCTAACAGGACATGAAGATTTAGCACCATATTGCCAGAACAGGAGTTTTAAATAGGTAGCAGGATGAGGAGGAGTAGAAATTAATTATCCAATGCAGGGTCATGGAAAATTATAAAAAGACTTGGCAGCTACCATTGTAAGACAGATAGAAGGTCACCACTGTAGCAGGGCCCAACAGAGGAGGCCTGTGTACCAGACCTGTTAAATAAGCCAGAGGGTACGACGCTTGACATACATCCTTGGATTTCAACTGTTTGTAGCAAAAAAAGTGGTGGTTCCTTTAGTTGACTCCCTAAAATAGGGTCAGTCCCAATAATTTACTAATGTTTCAAAATGGCTTCTTAAATAACTCTTGACACAAAAGAAAATATGCTTATGAAATGAATCCTTGATAAATGAAGTTCATTAGATTTCTGTGTCATTCGTTCACAATGCAAACCCAAGCAACACTGAAGGGCTCTCACGCAGCATACCCGCAGACCACTCAATCGGGTTCCGGTGCATTTACCTGTGTGCCCCCACCGTCCGCCTTCTTTCCGGTGCTGAGCGTTGTATCTCACTAATGGCATCCACCATATTGGATTCATGCGCAAACCAGTCTTTTATTAATTTTGTTTTCCAGCCATTAGCTAATTAACTAAGCCTTCAAGACTATTTAAAGCACCTGAGCACCTTCAATGGTGCCCAGGGCCGAATTAAGGGAATGGAGGCCCCTGGGCTAAGGGGGCCTCCATTCCCTCGTGAGGCCCCCCCGTGATCCGAGCCGCCCCTCCCTCCCCGGCACTTACCTCCTTCTCCTCCTTCCCCGGCACGCTGTACACTCTTTACTGAGGAGATCTCGTGAGAGTGAGACTCACGAGATCTCCTCAGTAAGGAGAATACAGCGCGCCGGGGAAGTACTGCAGGGAAAGTGCTCAGCAGCACTGATAGGGCTGGGGGCTGAGCACTTTCAAGGGCCCCCTGGATGCCATTGGCCCCTGGGCTGTAGCCCAGTTAGCCCTATGGTTAATCCGGCCCTGATGGTGCCACATCTTTAAGTCTCACTGCCTGTTCAGAAGTGGTTCCTTGTGGCTCCATATATACTGTGCCTGCTGACTGTCGCTCCATCTGGTATCCAGCTTCAAGCTTCCCAGTGTAGCGAATCAGGGTCTTAGTCCTGTTTACAACACTCGGCGGTACCATATCACCGGACATCTCCCTCCTGGTCGAATGCAGCATTCTATCTTGGGACAAGCGTGACTTTTGTCTGCAATACTGGAGGCTGCCATCTTGGGTGAGACATTTGCTAAACATCCTGCTTAGTCTGAAAACCTGATCTTGTAACAAATCACCCTATGAGTTGAGTTATCAATACCTGTTGTTGACGAGAGCTTCACCTATAGCAACCCCCTTTCCCATAGAACTGGATATGTTCGGTACTCGGTTGTGCCCAGGATTTATTCTCAAGTAGTGATAACTCCGGTAGGTAGGCACCACGGAGGACTTGACAGTGGGATGCTGAGGAGAGATACCCCTGGACCAGATTAAGCAGGAACACTGAGTAGTAACAGAATGCAGTACCAACCTCCACCAGTATTACAGACTGGCAGTGTGGAGTAGAGGATGGTGTAGTACCAGCTTTGGCCTGAGTGAGGTGGAGCTAGAGAGCATCACAGTGTCCGGGAAAATGCCGGAGCAAGGTGGAGCAGTAAATCTGTACTGTGAAACACTGCAGACACAGGTGAGCCTGATGGAACGGATAGCTGGCACCACGATCCTGCAGATGGGAGGCGATCTCTCAGATGAAAAGGCAGAGTCCGAATCCAGGTAAAAGTCAGGGTCACGAGCAAACAAGCAAGGTCAGTATACAGGCAGAGGTCAAGGTCACGAGCAAACAGGCAAGGCCAGTATCCAGGCAGAGGTCACAATGGGTATCAATCAGGAAGCAAGCGTGTGAACGCTATAACCGGCAAAGGCAGAGTGAAGCTGCCAGTTATTTAAACCAGTAGTAACCAATCGGTGCAGGTGTCAGATAGAGCTGCAGATGAGAGGAGTTCAGGTGATCACACTCAGGCTGAAAACAACACTGCAGGAGTCAAAAAGAGAACAGCAGTTACCTGCTGTTCCTAACAGATCTCATTCACCAATTGGCTTCGTCTGTAGACTATAAAAGTCTCCTCCTACACTCAGCAAATTGTCAGTGCAACACTTTTCTGGTTCCTGATCTCCACAGTTGCTGTCTGTTTTGCTGCCTGCTCTATACAGATCTCAACCCTTCTTGTGAATTCAGCTTCATCCTGGTTGCTTCTTCTATCCTCCTGCTGTATACAGATCTCCATTTGTTCTCTGAGGGAATTCAGCCACACCGTGCAGCTGTGTTATGGACTTCTCTGTGTGAGTTCAACTTCATCTTGCTGGCTGTTATATGAACTGCAAACCAATAACCCTTTGTGTGACTTCAGCTGCTTCATCTGGTTACTGTTATATGAACTGCAAACCAAAACCCTCTGTGTAAATTCAGCTGCTTCATCTAGTTATTGTTATATGAACTGCAAACCAATAACCCTCTGTGTAAATTCAGCTGCTTCATCTAGTTGCTCTTATATGAACTGCAAACCAATAACCCTTCGTGTGAATTCAGCTTCTTCATCTTGTTGTCATATTAACTGCAAACCAATAACCTTCTGTGAGAATTCAGCTGCTTCATCTAGTAGCTGTTATATGTACTGCAAACCGTTAACCCTTCGTGTGAATTCAGCTTGATTCTGCCTGCTGAAATAAATACTTTGGTTTTATTCCTTGTGTGGATTCACCTTCATTCCAACTGCTTGTGTACAGATTCCAGCTACTATCTTCTGTGTGGTTTCTCCTCCTAGTTTCCTCTACACTCCTGCTATAGCTAGTCCCAGGGGTCCCGAGACGGATTTCGGAAACCCTATTGCCGTGACAGTTTGCACTGACTCAATGGATCCGGCAGGGGAACATACCCCAAGGACGGAATTAGTCCGAAGCCTAATTGAACGTATGGAAAAACAGGAATCTTCTCAAGACCAAGTGATTAGATATTTGCAAGAGCTATCTGCTTGTATGGAAAACCTACAGACCGCATTGACACAGACACCTACACAACTATCTTCTGAGAGTACCAGTGCCAATGTTGTGCCAGGTCCACCATCTCGGTTGGTTCTCCCTATGCCAGCCAAATACGATGGAGACCCAAAGAACTGTAGAGGGTTCCTGATCCAATGCAGTATTCACTTTGAGCTACAGCTGGCTAATTTTCCTACAGATCGAACTAAGACTGCCTATATTATCTCCCTTCTATCAGGGCAAGCCTTAGCCTAGGCATCTCCCTCTGGAAGAAGTGTGATCCCATTCTGTCCAAAATCAAGGGGTTCCTAACCCTATTCCGGAGAATATTTGACGAGCCTGGGAGATCATCATCTACCACTGCAGACATCTTGCGGTTGCAACAGGGTCAATCATCTGTAGGACAATACGTGGTCCAATTCAGAACCCTTTCTTCGGAACTCAGATGGAACAATGACACACTAGTGGCAGCCTTTTGGCAAGGTCTCTCCGACCGCATTAAGGATGAGTTAGCCACATAAGACTTCCACTAACCTGGATGAACTGATAACGTTGTGCAATCGGATTTATCTGAGGTTCCGAGAAAGAATTTTAGATTTAGGTTTAGAGTATATCAAGCCATGTCAGACTCTTTGAATCCAGTCTCCTTCTCCCCCTCAAGAAGAACCCATGCAATTGGGCAAGGCCCAGCTCTCACCCACTGAGCACGAGCGGAGTGTCAACCAGAAACTCTGCATCTACTGTGGTGCTTACTGCCACTATCTGAAATCTTGTTCCCAGAGGTCGGGAAATGCCACCTCCTAAACAACAGTGACGAGGTTGGGTTAGGAGTTACTGTTCATCCTCCTCAAGCTAGAGACTGTGTTCTCCCTATGACGTTGAGACTGTCTCAAAATTCTGTGTACATCTCTGCTCTCTTGGACTCAGGAGCTGCAGGCAACTTCATGTCCGCTCAATTAGCGAAGCAGTTAGCCATTCCTCTGGTCCAGATATCTACACCCATCTTTCTAACAGCTGTAGATGGGAGTCGTATCCCTGGTGGCACTATCTCCAGCCTAACATCTCCAGTAACCTTGCAGGTAGGGGTTCTGCACTCCGAGATCATTCAATTCCTAGTGATTCCCGAGGACACCAATTCCATTGTTCTTGGTTTCCCGTGGCTCCAACGCCACAACCCCCGTATCGACTGGTCTTCTCAACAAGTGCTCTCCTGGGGCCCGGAATGCACTAAAACCTGTCTACAGAAAATATTGCCTCATCGCAATACCTCCAACAATGAGACTCCTGATATTCCATCTCACTGGATCTGGGACTGCCCCATAGACTTAATACAAGGAAAGATTCCACCCCGTGGACGGGTTTACCCTCTATCTGTTCCTGAGACACAGGCTATGTCGGAATATATCAAGAAGAATTTAGAAAGGGGCTTCATTCGCCCATCTCCTTCACCGTGATCTCTATGATAAGTCGTGAGTGCCATTGTACTGATTTTTTTACTAATTTTTCTTACTAACTTTTTCAAAAGATTTTGATATCAAGTTGCCATTGGAACATTTTAGATCATCGATTCCAGGACTTTGTGGATGTAGGTGGGACTTAGCACATTTCATTCTCTCTCTCCCCCCTGGCGAGGATGGTTTTTACCTATTCTGGATTGTTTTACAATGCAGAATAGGATTTTTTTTTGTGATATTTTTATTGTGCATTATTAGTTTGGATTAGTTTCCGTACAGAACGTTTACAGGTTTTAGTGACGTTCTGTCATACTGACTTACTTGCTGTGTATAGTGTATTTTTGCCAACTATCTCCATATAACATTTTTTAGGATAACTATATATGCTCTTTTTAGTTGTCTTACCTTACTGTTTTCTTCATACTGGCGCAATATTATTATATTTTGGACAAGCAATTAACAGTCTGTACATTTTTGTCCTGTAATATTTGATATATTTACTGCGAGCGCAATTGGGACATCTTTGTTTTGTTTATTAGTTGTTCAGGGAGAGATACCTTGTCTCACTGCTGCTGCAGTAATACCGCTTAGCCTGGGATTGAGCGCAGTGTGCATATCTATCTATTCTCTGTGCTATCTGTGCCTGCGACTATTGCTACCACCTGTTATCCAGCTCCATACTTCCCAGCTAACCTGGATCTCCATGTTACCTGTGCCTGCACATTATCGCTACCGCCTAGTATCCAGTTCAAAGCTTCCCTGCTTACCTGAACATCCATACTACAAGCAGATTATCACTACCTCCAGGTATCCAGCTAACAAGATTCCCAGCTTTACATGGATATCCGAACAATCTCAGCCTGCAGGTTATTGGTACCGCCTGGTCAAAGTTTCTCAGCTTTATCTGGACATGTCAAGAGTTCCTAAATCAGCGGTCAATTCAGTTTAAACTACTACCTCAAAGCTTTCCCACTGACTCTCGAAGGTTGCCTACATCTTTTTCCCACTCTTTGGTAAAGCCCTGGCATGGGCCTCTCCCCTCTGTGAGAGTGATAACCCCTTTCTCATTAGTGTGCCTTCAAAATTTTTGAGGAGCCTGTTCAACTCTCCTCTGCTGCCTCCAGTTTTCTAAGGTTCCAGCAAGAGTCTCGTTCTGTTGCTCAGTACGTAATCCAGTTCCATATATTGTCATCTGAACTTCAATAGAACAATAAGGCATAGCTTTTTGATATGGCCTCTCTGATTGTATCAAGGATGTCCTGGCCTCCCAAGAGTTACCGTCTACATTGTATGCTATGATCTCTGTGTATCCGGGTAGATAGCCGATTCCTTGAAAGGTCCTCAGCAAAAGAGACTACCTGTTATTCCACCTTCAAGCTGGCTAATCTCTTTTAAGATCCGACTTTGCCCGACGAGTTAGACGTTTAAACTTAGACGTTTCTGACTCACTCCAGAGGAATGAGAAAGAGGGCTAAATAACAATCTCTGGAATTACTGTGCTGAATCCAGACACCTTTTCAACTCCCGTCCTAAATGCTTCGGAAATGCCAAGCTCTAACTTGTTCCTGGGAGGTCAAGCTAGGGTTGTCTAAATCCTCTTTCAATCTGATTAAGCTTACAATCTGTGCCATCCCTGAAACGCTCCACTGCCCCTATGGTCAGTTAAATGCTTCAGCCTTTTTGGGGCTCCGGGGATTTTCATCTCATCTTCTTTGGTGAATTAGGGGTTCCTGCCTACTTCTCTGCTAAACTTCCCAGTAGCTATCACTGGAATAAATGGTAGCCACATCTCTAATAAAATCATCCTGCTCCGAACCACTTCTTTTAACTTTGAGGTGGGAGCCTTATATTTTGAACATATCTCTTTTCTCATCCTGTCTCAGATTACCAGTTCTATTATTTAGGTTCTCCCATGGCTTTAACAACTCTCTCCTTATGTGGACTGGTTCTCCTCCCAAATCCTAGTGTGGGGATCGGTTTGTAAGTCAAATTGACTTATTAAAATCAAACTGGTTCACTCTGTGCTTACACTATTTGGGGCAGTCGGTCTTTCTATTACTCCTCATTTGAAAATGTCTTTAACAAATCTCATTCAGAGATCTTTCCACCTCATCGTCCCTGGGATTGTGTTATCGATCTTCTGCCCGGCAAGATCCCCCCGAGGGGCTGAGTCTACCCCTTGCCTCTTCCTGAGACTCAGGCTATGGCCAAATATATTAAGAAAAACCTTCAGTGAGATTTTATTAGTGCCTTCTCTTCTCCTGCCAGTCCTGGCTTTTTCTTTGTGAAGAAAGACTGGTCCTTGCAACAACTACTACGTTCTGAACTCCATCACCATCAAAGGTGCTTGGATCTTCTCTAAGCTGGTAATTTAATCCGAATTTGTAGGGGAAATGAATGGAGGACTGCATTCAATAACTATTTGAATGAGATTTTCTACTCCTGTGTGGTAGTTTACTTAGACGACATCCGGATCTTCTCTAAGGATTTCACTTCTCATCGACTCCAGGTTTCCGAGGTTGTCTCTAGATGCCAGGATTGTCTGTTCTGCATTTTATAGAAGTGTTCCTTTGAATCTACCCAGATACCCTTCCTTGGGTATATTGTCTCTGGCTCAGGGCTGCGAATGGATCTGGAAAACGTCTGTGCTATATTGGAATAACCACTACCTTGTGGCCTTCAGCCCATTAAGTGATTCCTTGGATTCGCCAAATATTACAGACAGGTCATCCCAGCTACTCCACCCTGGTTGCTCCTATAGTGGTACTTACCCGAAAAGGAGCCAACGTAAAAGTTCGATACTGTTTTGGTGGTAGTTGACCATTTTTCAAAGATGGCCTCACTTATTGGTCTTCTCTCTGTTCTTGTTCTGGCTAAAATCTTCATCTAAGAGATCTTTTGACTACATTGTTGTCCAATTGAAATTGTCTCTGACCGAGGAGTCCAATTCATCTGTAAATTCTGGCAAGCCCTTTATAAACTCTAACATTCGGCTCAGTTTCTCCTCTGCCTACTCTCAATTCAACGGGAAATCAGAGAGGGTCAATCAGGATCTTGAGACATTCATCTGAATTTATTCTTCCTCCACTCAAGAAAACTGGTCCGATCTCCTACCCTGGGCCGAGTTTGCCCACAACAATATCTTCCATGAATCTACCTCAGTAACTCCCTTTTCCATTGTCTATGGCCTCCATCCCACCCTTCACAAGTTCTCTACCCTTCCTCCCACTTAGGAACCTGCGGATGATGCCTTACATCATGGCTTCACCTCAATATGGGCTCAAGTACTTAAATGCCTCAAGAAGTCTTCTGACCAATAGAAATTGTTTGCAGACAAAAGCAGCAAACTTCACATGCGCTGAAAGTAGGATGCAAGGTTTAGCTCTCCACCAAGAACATTCGTCTGAAGGTCCCCTGCATGAAGTTCACTCCTTAATCATTGGTCCTTTCAAGATTCTCCATGTCATCAATCCTGTCTCAATCCTGCCACCAGCATACAGTCTTCTCATGTACCTGGCGTGCTTGTTTCTAGATTCCTTCGTTATTTCTAACTGGTTTTGCTTGATACTCACTTGGAGAGCCGCAACATGTGGGACAGAAAGGCTAAGGCCATACCTCCTTGTGGGGGTCCCTGGTGAACACCTTTGCCTCTGTAGACTCTGCCCTCCCAAAATGATAGCATTAAACCAAACAGATCGAAAGGATCCGAGAGATGCTCTGAATTGTGTCAAGGGCATTAACAATTTCAAATTTATCATAGCCCATATCCAGAAATGTATTGCTCATTTCAGTCAAATCATCAAATAATGTACTCCTATGAGTGGTGATACATACAACCTGTAGATGGGGGAGACCTGTTTTTAGAGGTATAGGATGAAAACTACCAACCATCAGTGATGTATTGTTATCAGACTGCTTTCTATAAATATATGTGGAAAAACCAAAATTGGATAACATGATACTGACATCCAGACAATTAATAGCAAATAAACTATATTAAAATTTAAAATGTATAAAGGTATTCAGGGAATTGAGGTTTTTAATAAAGGCTAGAAATATTCACAAACCCCGTATTTTGGTTTTGGATCTGTATTAACTTCATGTTTTGGTTTTGGCAAAACCGTCCTCACGGGTTTTGGTTTTGGTTTTGGATCTAAATTTTTTTGAAAAATTGCTTAAATATGCTAAAATCACATAATTTGGCTCTTTTTTGTTCTTACATTACTATTAACCTCAATAGCACTAAGTTCCAATCAATTTTGACCACCTCACAGGTCACAATATTTTTTTTATCCACTTTCAGGCAAAGACTCCAGTGAGCTGGCTGGATACTAAGCGTCAGAGCAACAGCACAAACACATGGCAGTTCATAGCACATCTAGGTAACATTGCCACACAGCAGTGTCAGAAAAGAAAAGTTGAGAAAAATGGAATTGTCCTTGGGCCCTCCCTTATGTTGGACATGTACAGTTTAACAAACCAAGCACTTCAAGGACAAGGAGTGCCACGTTTGTGGCTGAAGTGCTTGGTTTGTTTGGGCCCCCACAAAACAAGCTACCAGTACGTTAGCTGCCTTAAGCCTAACAGTGCTGTCAATGAACTCTATAGTGGCAAGATGTTGTTGTCACATCCTCACCCTCATCAGTATCTACATCATCCTCACATAATATTAATTCATCCCTGCTGGAATCCACCATTACAGAAGTCTCTTACTTTGATGTAATTGGTGGTAAAGGCCTTCCTCATGGAATTTGTAGTTCATTTTGATGAACATTATCTTTTCCATATTTTTAGGAAGTAGCCTCCTACACTGATTCCTGTCCAGCTGTGCTTAAAACTCTTTCTGAATACACACTGGAGGGTGGGCAGCTTAGGTATTGCAAAGCAAGTTTGTACATGAATCTCCAAATTGCCTTTTTTTCCTCCAAGTATGTAAAGGGACTGTATTACATGTCTATTTGTACACTGTCATTAAAATAATCATCCACCATTCTTTGGATGTTGATAGTAGAATCATTTGGTGTTACAGCAGAGGTGTCACAATTTTTGGGCAAATCTTTTAGACCAGATGTCAAAATGTTGTGCTGACTCATCTGCATCACCAATGGGTCTTTTGGGAATGCTAAGTTTTGTAAAGCACATGGCAGTTTATAGGCCATCTAATAAACATTGTCAGACAGCCGTAGCTGAAAGGAAAAGTGGTGCTTGATGGAATTGTTCTTGGGCCTTCCCACCCACCCTTATTTTGGATCTTAAAAAGGACATGCACACATTAACAAACCAAGCACTTCAGCTACAAGGAGTGCTATTAATGAACTCTACTGTGGTCATGCACCAGTCTAAGCAGTTCTGCCAGTGATAAGAAGAAGGGCATTGTCATGCCTGGGCATAAGACCCAACAATCCACCTCTTATATGTGGAATCGTTTTACCCAAATCCTGACAACAGTTGTCTAGCCATTTGTAATGTTTGCAAGCCACAGTCAGTAGAGGTAGGGAACTTAACTATCTAGGAACCTTATTCATGTTACGCAATTTGAAGTAAATCATGGCAAGGTCTTGTGAAAATCAGAAACTTATGCTAAAAAAACAACAACAAGCAGTGCAGCATCAGCTAGATCCCTTCTCTCATCTAGATCCCAGCACCTGCAATCTACACCCTACAACACCGTCCTCATCAATATGCTTATTAGTGATCGGAGTTAGTCCTGCATCCAAGTTGCTAAGGCTAGATGACTCCTCCACTATCCAGGATTCCTCAGAAGAATCCTTGAACATTAGGCCCGCTGCTGCTGCTCCTGCTGCTCCTGCTGCTGGGGGTGGATCTTCAACCTAGAAGCAGACGAAGAAGAAGACTACTAGTAGTTTACAACAATTGACTGGTAAACAATCCTTTGCCAGAGGAAGCAAGTATGACAGCTATCACCAAGTCGGACAGTGGATTATAAGCACCATGGCAACTATGCTAGTATTAGATCTGCGTCCAATTTCCACCATTAATGAAGCAGGTTTTAGACAGTTAATTGAGGTCCTGTGTCCCTACTAAATTCCATCTCTACACCATTTTACTAGACAAGAAATTCCTCACCTGAACTAGGAGGTTTCAAAAAAGAAAATTATTGGACTACAGAATGCCATTCTACCCACTGTACACTTAACCACATATATGTTGACAAGCGGAACTGGCAAAACTAAAGATTATATGACTGTGACAGCACACTGGGTTGGTGAATCGCCTTCACCATCAGAGACAGCAGCAGCATCTAACAAACAATGCCATATCTTTCAGAGGCAAGCTACTCTGTGTATCACCTGATTCACTAAGAGGCATACTGCTGACAATTTGTTTGAAAAACTAAGGGATGTCCTTGCAACATGGCTTATCCTGTTTGGACTCTCCTGAGGATATGTGATTACTGATAACACCACCAATATTGTTAGAGCACTACAGTGAGGATAATTCCATCACATTCCCTGTTTTGTTCATACAATCAAATTGGTGGTACAGAGCTTTTTAAAAAATGAGACATGCACAAGATGCTGTCTGTGTCCCAAAATATTTCGGGTCTTTTTTGGCATTCTGCAACAGCATTTAGGAGATTGCAGCAGCTGCAAGAAGAATAGAATTTGAGGGGGGATGTACTTTAGTCCAGCACAGTGGAGAATACGTTCCGTTTTGTGCAAGGTGCTGAAACCACTCAAAGTAGTCACCTGTGAAGTAAGTACAGTAAAGCTAACTATGTCGGACTATTAGATCAAGTACTTCATACACTTCGCCAGGATCCTAAAGTTATCAACATTTTGAAATTGGATCACTACATTTTGGCAACTGTGCTTGATCCTTGATCCTAGGTTTAAAAGCTATGTCATGACTGGTACCAGCGGCTGCTTGATGCTCCTGGTCTTCTGTGGACTAATGTGAATCCATATCGATGTCTCAGAACAATGAGACTGGAGAGTGACAAGAACACTGCTATCCCTGTTTCTGTGTGACAAATGGCACTGAGACTGGACAATTACAAGAACACTGCTACCCCTGTTTCTGTGTGACCAATGGCACTGAGACTGGAGAGTGACAAGAACACTGCTACCCCTGTTTCTGTGTGACCAATGGCACTGAGACTGGAGAGTGACAAGAACAATGTGACTGGAAAGTGACAAGAAAACTGCCACCCCTCCTGTGTCTGTATGAGCAGTGGCATAGAGCAATGTCACTGGAGACTTATAAGAACACTGCCACCCCTCCTGTTTCTGTATGAGCAATAGCACACAGCTATGTCACTGGAGACTGATCTTTATGATACTTTTATGGAAATTTTATAAATTAGCTTCCCAATCAAAGGGAAACTAATAATAAGTTTTGCAAAAGAAACCCCACTACTTAGAACACACATCTCAGACCAGGAAGGAATATAATTTGATAAATTGAAATCTATTTCTTTTTCGGTTTCTGTGAAATGTTTATCGGGCATCCTTCATTTCTCATGAACTCCAAATTTTAATTGCGACCTCCATTTCTCCATTTCTTTTTTTGTTTTTTTTTAATGTGCTTGCTGAAATTTACTGTGTCCCCTCTTAAAAAACTAGTAAAAGTTGCATGAAAATTATCAGAATCACTCAACAAGGCATGTGAGTCAAGGAATAGATTTACTAAGTAGCGGTTTTGACAAACCACATGCTTTTTATATATTTGACGTGCGGTTTGTAAACTGTCAATTAGTAAAGGCCAAACCACCCATCAAACACATGAGTCAACCTCGCCTGGTTTAAAAACACAATTCCAATTTTTAGACCTGGCATGTATTGCCAACCGCGGCATATTGGTAAGAAAAAAAAAATATAAAGACTTGTTTCACACAGACGAGATACCTCAAGCCACATGCGGTTTGAGCTACCTTGCATGGTAGAATGGGGAAGAAAATAATTGAAAAGTACAAAAAAAACCCTCCCCTCCATTTCCTAAAAGACCAGGTTACTCAGCATTGAGGCTGGTCCTCTAGGGAATTCCCAAACAAAAGTAAATCCTGAGGTTTGGGGCCTGAAAACCGCATCCGATGTGTAGCCTTTATTAAAGCTACTCTAAGACCTTTAAAAGATTTAGGGTAATATTTTTGTCTAAACCTCTGTGAGCATATCTGACTGTGTCTAACTTAATTCCACTGTAAGCAGGGATACACTCTGTGGTCTTTGTAATACTCCTTAACTATTCTTTATATATATATACATTGTCGAAGTCAGTTAATTGGATTTGGTCATTTCAAATTAATATCTGTCAATCTGATTGTCTATGTCCGAAATTATGCGAATAGCACGCTACGGCGTGGAGGAGCGTAATCAACCGCAACTTATACACACATTTACACAAACACATTCTTTTCGAATTAGCTCATATTAACATTAGTTGCAACACATAGTTATTTGTAATGAAATGTAGCAATGGTTATAGTTAAATATAATAATGTAATGTACACGTTAGTGAGATCTAAGGTTCAGGTAACAGTAAACATGTCATGTCTGGTATCATTCTAATCCCCTATTTATTCGTAGACGTCCGGTTCATTCACCTAAAGGATTGCACGGTGCATATGCTAGTGTCAGGCGCCGCTCGGCGGCCGTCCGCCCGTCCGCACAGAGCGTCTGGTTGCCTAGCAACCAGACCCGTCACTTCCCCTTCCGCCCGGCCGGCCAGCTACAGACCTAGAAGCGTTCCCGTTGCTAGGCAACGGGACGCTGCATGAAGATAGCGCTACGGCGCTGAAGGATGACTAGCGCTACGGCGCTGCAGCTATGACAGCACTACTAGTGCTGAGGGCATTGGCTAGCAGACTATTTAAGTCCCTCTGACCACACCTCCTGTGCCAGAGTTTCAGGTCCTTTCCTGTCCTCCAGCGTTCCAGTGTTCCTGTGATTATCTGTTTCCTGACCCTTGCCTTCCTCCAGTTTATTGCCGTTTGCCTGTGACCATTGTGACCCGGATTGCCTTGACTACCCCTTTTGGATCTCCCTTTTGTACCTCGCTGTCAGAACGTTATCGACTCGGCTTGATTCACTACCCGTTCGGATTCTCCTTGTGTACCTGCATTGCCCGCACCGTTGCCGAACCTGCCTGTCTGACATTCCTCTCGTGCTTCGCTATCTGACTCGTGGAAGGACCGCGACCTGCGTGTTTCCTGCAGCTAAGTCCATACCTCCTTGCGGGGGTCCCTGGTGAACACCAGGGGCACGTTAGACTCCGCACCTTCCTCCGAGTAGTGCCAACGATAGCAGGTACGCTATACTAGTCGTGACAGCTAGTTCTGGATGATAGGAATAAATTATCTGAAATCGTATTGTCTGTGTAATGTAAATAGACCAGTTTGAACTAGTTCTTGGCAGGAAGATTACTATGCATCTTCTGGAGAGCTGACCCCCACCCTTGGATGGCATTGTTTGAACTGGCCAATGACCTGCATTACACTGGACCTTCCTGAAGCCTGAAACTATGGAAACATGCCAAATCATCTGTATTGTTTTCACTGTATCACTGACTGTATATAAACAGGGGTTCTGGGACCAGTATTCAGACTCTCTGACCACAGACTTCAGGACTGAATGACTGTATACTGGATCCAGGGCGCCTGCTAAGTAATGGCTGCACTTATTTTATTTGGATTGTTACTCTGCTACTTTTTGCTATTAAATCACATTGTGCTTTGGAACCACATCGCAGGAAGTGGACAATCGTTATTGGATAGCGACTAAACGTACATAACAGCATATATATATATATATATAGTAAACTTACTCTTGGTATTCTCCCTCCTAATTTCCTACAGCGGTCACTGTAACTGCAGCACTGTCCACCTGCTGACCACACTGCTCTGCAGTTGGATTTTTGCAACCATATAGGCTGTATTGTTGTCCATATTACGGACATATTGGGTTCCAGAGACAAAAAGTGGTCCATCACAAGTGTCAGGCCCGGTGCTCGCGCGGAAGAAACTTGCCGACCACATGTTTATGACGTTTTTCAACATTTTATGTAAGCTGCAATTCTCTTCTATACCATGTCTAAAATGGACTATATACATTTTGTTTACTCATACTGGAGTATACGTCTCATCCCCTTTAACCATAAGGCAAATGCAGGGTACCAGTGCAAATAAATGCATCTTCAGACACGGTATACTACTTCTGTAGACTAGGCAGAAGAGGTGGATTTTGCATTGCTATTTTGTGGCAGTTTTGGTAAACAGCTATATTGCTATATTTTGCTTGGAAAATCATGTCCCAGAGGGCAAAGCGCCCAGGCCTAGCCAAGTGTCCACTCAGCAGCGCCAACCAAACTTCAGTCATCAAGAAGTGGAGCTGGTCGAGGTGGATAAGCTGCATAACATAACTAGGCTAAACAACACATCTTAGAAGAACTCACTCAATGGGTCAACACTATGGCTCCCATATGCAGATATAAAAAAGAGGTGAGTTAACTAATAAGGCCAAAATAAATTGTATATACATAATACACTTAGACAATGGCCACTTTATTTAATTATTTTACTAGAGTCAAATGTGGCCTAAGAAAATATGTGATTTTTAAATTGTCTTATGATCTCTTCCTAAGTAATATGGAATAGTTACAAAACAAGTCAAAAGCTACCAACTTGTATAGTTTTAATGTTTTTTATATTTTTGCTTTTGTAAAACAGTTTATGTCTGTGTAGCTGTCTCTAATTAATTTGTGTATAATTATATATATCTATATGTATGTCTGCAACAGTAGTTTTCATATATCGATTGCAACATTCTAACATTTGCACATTTCACACAGGTGGCAGGATTTCAAACGATGCCTAAAAGATAAGATCAGGGAAAAACAGAGGCATGCAAGGGGGACAGATGATGGACCCATGGTGTCTTTGGACCTAACACCTCTGGTTGCCATGAAGCAATAGCCAATAAGTACTGGTTGTGGGAAATTTTGACATCTCAGAAAGTCTCCCGTAAGCCACAAAACAAACACCATCAGGAACATATCATATCATAATAAATACATGAACTATTCCAAAAACTGATGTGAATAAATATAGCTACACTAGTAAATACTTGGTAAAATATGTAATAGTATTTGATGTCATCAAGAGATAATACATTGTCAAGTCATGATTTTAAAATAATTAGGAAAATAAAATGCTTAATAAAAACACCATACAGTCATGTAGTTATTATGCATTAAAAATAAAACACTGTCATGTTTACTCTATATTTTCAGTGATTATCCCTTGGAGAATACACGTTAAAACGGTTGGTATAAAGGCACAACATGATAGTTTGCATGTAAAATTATAAATGGGTGTAATGAAGTGTACTATTAAACTAATCTCCATACAAATGTTGGATGAAGTAGATTCAAACTTTTGTGATCAATGTAAAAGAATTAGAATGCACTAAAACATACATGATTTTGATGTGTTTATAATTTTTCCATTAAGAGAGCTGTGTATGACGAAGAATCGTTTCAGAGTGAGGATGAGGAAGGAGTTGAATAACCTGAAGAAAGAATCATTATCGTCCATCAGTTACACCTGCCCTGTGGCGGGTACAAATAATACGACTGAAAACAAGCGTACTTACGAAAAACACAGGGCTTGAATCATCCGTATCTGCTTTGGAGCGTCCTTACTATATGTGGCCAATGTTAGACCACCCTTTCCCTCCCCCGTTCCGCTTCTCAATTCATTAGTGTCATTAGCATTCAGACATGAATTACCTGCAATTGGGGTCATTGTCGTGGTGTCCGTATTTGGGCATGCGGAATCACAAGATACGCTACATTATACTTATTGTACTCATGTACTCAACCTTATTTAAGTGTTATTTTACACCCCATGTTCTCTTTCTTATATTCATTGTCTCCGAGACCCATCCTGTGTTCCTCCATGACTACTTTGTAACCCATGTACTTTTTCATAGAGACAGAAAGGTACATTTTTAAAAAGTATTTGTATGCAATATTAATACACTTTAGTGTCATTTTACATTTTTAAGGCATCCTTCTACAACTGTAATCAGAATAACATTTTTTTCTGTTCTAAGAGTGCAACATTTCTGTGTGTAAATGTCACAATTATGTTCTTGCACTCTTGTGACGGTAGAATTTCAACCTTCCAATTATCAGGAAATAAAAACAAATGTCATAGGTCAGTTGGGAAATGTGGACCAAAATAAAATATATACAACTCCAAAGAAATTTTTGTAAATGTAGTTGAGTGTCTCCATCTAACATTTTGGGTTTTTCTCTCACTGTCATACAACCTTTGCCCTAGCTTTA
This sequence comes from Mixophyes fleayi, assembly GCF_038048845.1. Lineage (NCBI taxonomy): Eukaryota > Metazoa > Chordata > Amphibia > Anura > Limnodynastidae > Mixophyes > Mixophyes fleayi. The sequence goes on from NC_134407.1 coordinate 165,838,020, forward strand.
CTCTGCCTCCATGACAATTGTGTACCCCATGTACTTACTTCTAGATTTAGTGTCCTCCAACACCCATCCTGTATTCCACTGTGACTATTATAGACCTAATGTTCCTACACTTAGCTGTAGTGTCCTCCAACACCCTACCTGTGTGACTCCATGACTATTGTGTGCTACGTGTACTTACTTTTAGATATAGTGTCTCCATGACTCCTTGCAATTACTCCAAATGCAGTGTCTGCATCACTCATGCTGTGTTCCAATGTGACTATTATAAACCCCATGTGCTTACCTAATTGTGTCATTCTTATAACTTTCATTTCACAGATGTTTGGTATAGTATCATTATTTAGCTCTTTTAATATTTTCTTCCCCAGTTAATCCATTTCCCCATAGTTGGGAAAAAGAATGTATTGGGGACTGTGAAGAGGAAACAAATAGACATACACTAAAGGTATGATGATTCATGCACTGCATTGTAAACATGCAGCAATCCCTATGTGTATCCAGTTATAGTGAGATCAGTGAACCAGTAAGGTTATCTAAGACCAAGATTTATATGAGTGCATCTATGTATGTGCAGTTATGCCTACTTTGTCATGGTCCATCATTGCTGTTGTTAAGGTGAGACTCCACATGTCTTGCACAAGGGATGATGTCACTACTTAGCACAACTTACAATTGCATTTGGCCTGATTCCATAATTTATTTACATTTTTAATTTTTCCCCCCAATATCTTGTTCCTTTGACGCTTATTGATCTTTCATTTTAATGCGTGACATTTTTTCTGCAGTTATGACATAAAAAGGAAATTCATATTTGGTCATCTGGCATGTCTATGGACATCTGTCAAATTTCATCCTGTCAAACTATTGCATGTACTATGTATTTGTTGCCTGCACACAGTGGATGCCGCCATTTTGTGCACTGAGTCATTGAGGAAGCAGCCTGACAATTCACTAGGAAATAGTGCAGTTACAGAGGCTTAAGGCAAAAATGTCATTTTAAATACAATTTAAATTACAGTGAAAAATTACACCTTCTTCAACTAGGCAGAAAAAAATACTTTTAATGAAGCTTACATTACTTTAATTGGTGCTCTGCTTATTCCCTGCGAAAGGAATTTACATAGTTTTTTGTACCTAATTTGATGCTGTAAAATGTTAAAAGCTTTTCCTTGAGCACTTTTGCATCTGATTGGAAAACGTGTCTTTGATGCTTTAAAATCGTTTTTTACATCTTGTGTGTGACTAAAGCATTTTACAGTCATCTGGATTTCAGCATCTTTTTTGTTCACTATAGGTTACAACTCTATGTATCCTTATTGAGCATTAGAAGCCATAGAACAGTTAGGTTACATACCAGTTGGTGCTAAAATTATATTTTCAACATTAACATTATGCTTTTAACAAAATTGTAGTAAATGAAATACATTTTTTTTACGTGCGTTTAACTTTTGCTGGGTTGTGTTAATGTGAATGCTGCTTGCTCCATTATACTGTTTCTGATGCAACCGTAATGCGGTTTATATGTGGTCTATGGGAATTTTTACTTGCATTTGAACATGCATTAAAAACTCTAAAATGCCCCTAGAAATTTAGCCTAAGTGTGCCAGCAAATAACTGATCTATATTTTAGTTGTATGAATTAATAGTAGATCCTGCCTTATACTGGGAGATAAAACGCTACTTCCAAACCTCAGTTGTGTCACCAGCCTTCAGCTGATTACACACAGACAGATCCAAGGGTGGAGTATCAGGAGTACCATTCAATTTGGCCACGCACGTGAATGCCCAAGTTGGATGAAATCCAGCCAATTATCCCTTCTAGCCCCACTGAAGCTTGCTAGAGCAGTTGAATGATGACCACACAGAAACGCAGAGAGAGGTCCTCTTCCAAATACATTTTCTTCCATGTCCGATAGCACTCATTAATGAAGGCATACCTAGTGAAGGACGGAGTGAATGCTTCGCTGCCCCTCATTTTGTGGAGCAGTGAAAAATTAGATTTTCTTTTGTGAAGTAAGATTACTATAATGAGATAAAGGGGTGTAGAGGGTTATTTTTAAGGTTGTCCCATGCTATTCACAGGTAATTCCTCTCCAAAAAAACGAAGCAGTGTGCACCCTTTTCCCAAAGCCCCAAGCTGGAAACATCATGTGAAAAACAAACATAAGCTATTGGCAGAGAAGTGCTTTTCTAGGCACGCCTCGAGCATTGTAATAAAAATCTTTACACACCAAAGTGTCATGTGTATCAGGGGCAGACTTAAACTTTATTTTTCTTTATTTTTAGGGAAGGGGAGCAATTTAGCATACACACTCCCCTCCTTCATTCTGATTGGCTGTAATATCGTGCAATGTCCCGTTTTGACTGAGGGAGTTGAAAGCTGAGTGTAAAGCGAGTGTGTTCCAAGAGTGAGGCTTTGGAACCCAGTGAATGGAGTGAGGTGCAGAGTATATGTAAACTCAAAGCAGCAGTCTGGTTCAGGGATAATAAACCTGACCTGTTAGGAAATCGAGTAGCGGGAACTGAGAAGCCGAGCCATGGAGGACAGTAGCAGGGACATGTGAGTTAAGTCTGCCCACATGATACGTGTCACGACTATATTAGCATACCTGCTATTGTTGGCACTACTCAGAGGAAGGTACGGAATTTAACATGCCCCTGGTATTCACCAGGGACCCCCGCAAGGAGGTATGGGCTCCGTTGCAGGAACACGCAGGTCGCGGTCCTTCCACGAGTCGAATAGCAAGATACAAGAGAAGAAATGTCAGACTGGCCGGGTTGGTAACATTCTGGTAAGTAGAGGTACACAAGAAATATCCGGAGGGATGGTGAGACAAGCCGGGTCGGTAACGTTCTGGAGGCATGGTACAACAGGGAGATCCAAAAGAGGTGGTCAAACGGTCTGAGTCAGAAGGGTCACAGGCAAGCAAGAGAGGTCAGGAACAAGACTTAGGAACTGGAACACTGGAAATGCTGGAGGCAGGTTAGACCTGTTACTCTGGCACAGGTGTGTGCACAGGAAGCACCTTATAAAGGTTGAGGAGCCAATGGGATGATAGTGGGCAGCAGCGCTGTTCTCAGCTGCCGCCGAGACTATTGAATAGCGTCCCAGCGCATGAGCAGATGACGGCGCCGGGCAGCCGGAACTTCCGCGTTTGGTTACCTGGCAACCAGACGCGCTGGGAGGAGAAGCGGGCAGCTGTCCTAGCAGTGAGTCCCAGTGCTGATTGACTGCAAGAGTAAACTACAGAGACAGGCAGTGTGGAGGTGAGCAGTTGAAAGTCAAAGTCCAAATGGAGATAGTATGTAGCTGTTCGGACCACTGGTGAGCCATTGTATTTATATGTAACTCAACTAAGAACTGTGCTGGAGAGGGAGAAAGAGATGTAATAAAGTTGTTGTGAGTATACCGGGTAAGTGATAGCTCTTTTGCTGCTCAGATTAGCTGGTTTGCTATGTTAGGTTGTTATGTGCAAACTTAGGACACCCAGTACCAAGGGTACAGTCCTAACCCAGGCCGAAAAGTAAGTGTGACCCCTTGTCAGTACTGCCCTGTAGAGCATTGAGCTGATGGGTGAGGACCCCTTTTAACTCAATTCTGGTTTGTATGGTGAATTGACTTCCACAGGGCAGGTTTTGGATATAGTTTCCCCAAAGGATTGGGTACTTTCATATCGGAGAGCTGGTCCTTCGACTCCCCTTGCATAACATGCTCCAGCAGGCCCCCCATATGGTGGTCAACTCAGGGTACTCTAAGAGAGCTATCGGGGGCTATCGAAGTGGTTCACACTTGTCACATCAAAAGGGCATAATCACATTAGGATCTGGACCTCCTGGATCCTGCTAACCCCAGCCTTTTCAAGGAGACTGGTCTAAACAGGCACAATAAAATAAATATTCAGTGCTTCTCTTGTACTTTCATCCTGCTGCCTGGATTGGGTGATTATTATTCACAAAACTGATGGCATTTCCCAGCATTTCCAGGAAACTAGAAAGCCCCTCCATAGTTACTATAGTGGCACACAGTCTGCTTCTCCACTTATAATTCGCTTCTTTCGCATCCTGATTGGTTTCTTTGCTTTGTGTCTGCAGTATAAACACTTAGGGGCATATTCAATTCTCGGCGGAAACGCCGAAAATCTCGCAGTCCGCGCACGATTACCATTATTACAGTAATCATGCGCGGAAAAACAGTTAATACGGTAATTTACTCGCTAGATTTCAGCTCGCAGCTCCCTGAGCCGCGAGCTGAAATCCAGCTACATATTACCGTATTAACTGTAATAGTTTTTCCGTGCCGCGGAAAAACAACAATTGAATATGCCCCTTAAATAACGAAATATAGCCAAATAAGGCAGCTCAATTATAGTAATTGTGCAGCAACTCCTTTGTACTTTTAGATCAACAGAGACAGACATATTTTAAGACCCCATTGTGGGTCCTAAAAGTCTGTCTTATAATCCAAAAAATATGTTATGTAGTTTATGTAAACTTTATTTTTATTGATTCATCAAGATTCCAGTGCATTATTAAACAACACAATGTTTTTTTAAAGGTAATCAGCAAATGTATCTAAAAGCTAAATCACAATTGGGGCACTTTTTCCATGATGAAAGGTGAAACCTGCCATAGAACTACTTCAATGCACCTGTAGAGAACAATAATAAAAACTGTCAGTATAGCGCCTAACACAATACCCTGGAGTAAGCACATCTCTCGCATTCTGTCCAAGAGTGACTATAGCTGCTCTGTCCCAGCCAGATTTGCATGCAGAACAAATAATACTTTTTTATGGGTATAATATAATTTAGTAAAACAGGTAATTATAAATTCAATACTATTTTAACAAGGCAGCTACAAAAAAAACACCACAATTAATATACTAGGTAAAACAACAATAATGTGAAAGGGGTGGGATGGGTAACCACCCCCAGTTTAATCCCTTATAGTAAACCATAGCTCTTATTTTTTGGGTCAGTCTCTAGCGCCTCCTCCATTCTTTGCTGATGCAATATTACCTTGTGCTGCACAGTACTTGTTGGCTTATGTGACTGCAGAGAGTAATCAAAGAGAAGGGAATGCGATTGGGTCTGTGTAAACATGTTAGCTCTGTGGAAAGATTGGTAGGAACATGGAAAATACACTCATTTCATAGTTCTCTGCATAACAGAGACATTTCTTTTTAAAAGAACATTTATACAGTTGAACATTTATATGTTAGGTGCATATTGAACCTTACACAGAAACAGCTAACAGGCCAATTAATCAGAGTTTCCCAAATGGATTTTCAGAATCATGAAGATCATGACCCTGCTACCGATGAAAGAGGGTCCCAGATGGACTTCACGTTTATTGGCAGTAATTAGGACTGTGCGATAGGGGCATAAACTGCTCCCTCGCCCAGGGCGCTATGCTGGTGGGGGGAACAGTTTATGAATATTTTAGGCTCATTTGGTTAATATTGAGGGCGGGGAGGGTATTTTTGTTTCTCACCCCAGGCACTAAAATGTTAACTTACAGCAATGTTGGTAGTGCCTGGTACTCACCTGGCACAACATTTACAAAAACTGGTATTATAGTTTTTAGCAATGTGGAATAACCTTATCTTGACTTTGTTCACTGCTCCTTTTCTGCTATTGTTTTGTTGATATTGTCAAACAACATTGCTCATAATATGAAAGTGGATCCATCACCTGCACACAATGCATGCAGCAATTTTTGGGGTTTAAATAATGTTCAGCCTGTAAGTTCATTAGGATCTAGTGACAACGCTGAGCTATAAGGAACTTTGTAATTGCATTAGCTCCTAGTGAATTGATATTGGTTCATCCCACAAAATGGTTGTGTTAACTTTAGGTAGTTGATGGGTCTCTAAAAAATATGATGTAACCAGAGCTTCATTGTTTCACAATCTAATATTTTTTGTTTTGCCCCCGTGCTGCAGGCTAGAGACGTGATTGAGGAATTCTTTAAACTGCAGCCTCGTGTGTTGGAAGAAGAGTTTGAAGATGTCCCAGAGATAAATTATATAGAGCATAGCCTGGGTATTGTGCGTGTTGACACCTGCCGTCCAGGATTTGGGAAAAATGAGATCACACATAACGACTGTTCTGGCTGCTGCGGTAACAACATCTCTTTTACTCACAAAGCTTAGAATCACAACTAACAAGGTTTTTTTAATAGCATGGTGAAAGTTGCATTAATATGCTGTAAATCATAGCAACCAGCCGATATCCACTTTTATTAGTCTGACTTGCACTAAAATGATCATAGCCATTGTTTAGTTACTGTGGATTACCCAATCGTCCTCATAAAATCACAGGTATAATAATAAACGGCACATCTTGACCTTTTAGTCAGAGTCGCCTGATAGGAGAACTTAAAAAAATGTACTGTTGGGGCTACCTGTGGACAAGTCTAGAACCTACAGCACATTGGTACTATTTGAACCATGTTACTGAACAAGTGTATTAAGTGTAGAAATGCTTGAAATGGTTCATGCAGTGTCTCTTACAAATTAGTGTGTATCTGTCACCCTCTCAGGGGCGCACGTAGGATTTTTAACCCCCACCCAAAAAGAAAAAAAAGCGAGAGAGCAGCTCCGTTTCGGCAGCAATGTACTATATAGCAGCAGCGGCGCTGTCAAAGAAGCGTCCGCGGCGGTGCTGTATACAGCACCTCCTCGGACGCTTCTTTGACAGCGCCGTGGCCGCTATATAGTACAGTGCCGCCATCTAGGGGCACTTCTTTAGCGGAGGGGAGGGGTTTCTTGAGACCCAGAAACCCCCCCTGCGTGCGCCCCTGCCTCTCAAAGTGGAGGCAGCCATTATAAACTACAGACATCATTGAGGAATGAGGCACTACTTTATCTCTCATTTGTGATAGGCTCCTGAATTTGAGACCAAGGGGTAAATGTATGAATCTCCGGATTCTTCATCTCCGGCGTGTTCAGCCTCTTCAGCGCTTAAATTTAAAGCGGCGCTGCATTGTAAACTTCCATTTACAATGCAGCGCCGCTTTAAATTTAAGCGCTGAAGAGGCTGAACACGCCGGAGATGAAGAATCCGGAGATTCATACATTTACCCCCAACTCTCTTATCATTTAAATGGAATGGACCTCTATGACACAATGCACTATTTATTTTTATTCTTATTTTTATATTTATTTTATTAAAATCCCTTTAAAATTAAATTTTCTGCCTGCAACTGCATGTATCGATTTATTCAGTTATTTCAAATGAGTCAATCGATTATTCATCCTTATAATCCTCATTGGTAAAAGGACATATTTGTACTTTAAGGAGAAGCTTTCATTATCATCCGATTGTGTATGTAAAACACCCAAATATGGTGACCAATCCCGGCTATCAGAACCATTCACTGCTGTTATAACACACAACCATCAGATATTTACTAGATATCCCTTGAAAAAGTCACAGGAGTGATGAAACCGGTCGGGACACATTACAGCGCCTAACAGGAAGTAGGAAATAGTGTGCGTTCCACGGAGGAACGTACACCATTACTATATCGCACAAGGAGAGTTTTCTAACGAGCGGCGAGATTAAGGCTCGGCTACCTCACTAGGATCAGCACACAGGGAACCCCAGCCCCTGCCTCAGCCATACCGCAAGTACTGTGGGCGGCAGTGCGCCCAAAATTCACAGTTTTCAGGACTCTTGTCATTTCAATTTTTGGGACATCAGATCAGTATGAGACTTTCCAGTGGAATTTAGAGAAGTATTAAGTTTTGAAACTTTCATTTCCATCACAAATTTTAGGACTTCATGTGTTATTCCATTATCTAGGCCAAATTGAGCTTGGAAATTATTTGCATCTGTTTTGTTTCTGCTTTTTTATCACAAATTTATTATATTGTTTTTTCTATACTAATATGTCTAATCTGTCACCTTTTTAGTTAAAAATTAAAGGAATCTTTTAATTTAATATACTATATGCATACATATTAATTGACTTACCTGACTACCTATTAGCATTAGTTTTCCAATATTTCTATGTACCTAATGCAAGTTTGGATCACCTTGCAAAATTGAATCTAGCTGCTTTGACAGCACATAAGATTTCTTTTTGGGTTAGGTGCGCAGTTCTGTTGCTTATTAAAAATTAACCCTAGTCGGTGCGTGTATGTTAGGGAATTTAGACTGTAAGCTCCAATGGGGCTGTGAATAACAAATATTCTCTGTACAGCACTGCAGAATTGGTGGCTCTCTATAAGTAGATGATGATAATGAGATCCTTTACATTTGATTGCATTTTGCTGAGAAAATCTTTCTCCATTACCAGTCATTTCAAACTGAGAAAGGCTGACTGTAGTGTCATGTAATAGGCATATTGCCAAGGAGTCTGCTACTTATATCATACTTGCAACTCTCACGGAAATCCGGGAGACTCCCGAAATTCGGGTCAGTCTCCCGGGCTCCCGCGAGAGCTGGCATTTCTCCCGCATGCCGTAACTCCCTTGTAAAAATGATGCGATTCACCGAGAATTGCGTCATTTTGGCCACACCGCGACAAAACAAAATCATTTTACTCATGGGGGCGGGGCAAAAATGACGCGATTCAAGTCGCCCCGCTCCCTCCCGCCAATTAGTCACGCCCCTCTCCCGGACGTCTCCTGCTGAAAGTAGGCAAGTATGACTTATATTGGTATTAGGAGCACAATCTTCCTCATGTTTGACAAAGTGACTAGTTCCTAGGCTGCATTCTATGTATTGTTTTAGCCTAAAAATTGTAATTCTCCACTGTGAATAGTGACAGAGATTTACACTTTAATATAAGTCACAAGCCATCCATCAGCCAACAGTGACTCTGCTATGGTTTTATACAAAGAAAAGTCCGAACAACTTTAATTTGTCTTGGAAGGTAAAAGTTGACCTTACTATTGCAGTTCTAATGAACCTCAATACTGTGCTTCTCTAAAAGTCTGCTTTTGACATCTTTGTATCTACATCACAATCCAGTAAATGTTTTATATTCTGTAACAAGCCCTCGTCCGCTTTTATCCTTCCTTCTGAAGACCAAATATCAAGGGCTGCGGGAAAAGATCGGAAATAACTTCTCATATCTTATTGTCTCCTCAGCCAAGCACCCAGTGTGAATTGATTATACGGCCATGAAGGAATAATGTAATCTCCTCCTTGTCAGGCATATTGACTTAGCCCAGCAATTAGAATAATTTGTTGCCTACACTAAGGGAGGGAAGTGGGGACTGGAGCTGTCTCATTTCACTGTCATTACTCTCGCTGGGGGTGGAAATTGTCCCCTTCATACAGGCAAATATTAAACTTTTAGAAAAACATGACTGCTTTCGCAGGCTATTGTCTAATATTTTCAAGGCAATCTCTTTAGCCTTTTTCCAAACATCCTTTGTAAAAATGCAGTAGTACCTATGACATTGGGATTTCATTAGGTGTTAGGAGAGTCCAGATCCAATCCCCCTAACACTCTTTGATCAAATGTATCCTTGACCTCATAGCAACGCACATGGAAGCTTGCATATAACACTAGGGGGTAATTGTATTAAGCAGCGCTTTTTGCAAATCGATATATGGTGACTTTGCAGGGCAAATTTAAAACGTCTGTAAGGACCCTCGAGGAGATGTGCCTCATGGGGCGACTAACTCCTAGTTCCTAAAACCTTACCACGATTCGCGTGGATGACTGGATCCTACCTCGATTCCGGATCGGGAAGTTCTCCGTACGCTCACGAATAACACCTAAGAGGAGAAACAGAATTAAACCGAGCCTACCAGGTAAGGGCTGTCCGAGAATACGGCAATGAACAAGGACACTCTCAGTCCAAGCCCCCTTGCCGCCTCCTCACTTTGCTCTTGCCAAGACACGGGGGACTACAGGCACTTGAGACCAGGACTAGTCCCGCCTCAAGAACCTTGCACACCACCCGGTGAGGGCCTAACCAAAAGGGGGAATCAAGCGTGATACTCACCGGGACACTCCCACTTCCGATCCGGTTCTCCTGCAACTCCCCGACACGGATGACAAGAAACACACAGCCTCCCTCTGCACTCTCAGTGAGACTAATATGGGCACCCACAAAACTAAACTGACTACAACAGCGACCCGACCCTAACAACACTCTAATGGTCGGCAACGCAACTAAGTCAAACAACTATGACTAACTAGGTGTGGTGCACTAACGGAACTGCTCACTAACCACTATGGGTAACACCAGCCGGTGTTCACGGACTATACCGGAGGGCGATTCCTAAACCCCTCACCCAGGTCTAACCAAGGAGACTGTCTCCTTACGATGGGGTCACCCACGGACCCTAAGGACCGGCTGCACCAGGCCCGACTGAGGCTCACTGGAACAGCACACTAACCTGCGTACAGACTGCTGTCCGGAACAGCCGATCGAAACTGAACCGCCCGACTGCCTGCACCCAGATATCGAACACGTATCCCACTCCGGAACCGCCAGGAAACCTGCACGGAACTGAGGACTGGGACACTCAACCAGAACCACGGGACACCCCCTGGAACTGCGTTGAGCTGTGCTGCACTGCCACTGACTCACTCAGTCACCCCCTCTGGGAACCAGCGTGACCCCAGGGACCTAAGGGACGGGAAAACTACGTGTGTTCTTCCCTGACTATGTGTAAGCTGGTAACTACACTTGTCCCCACAACACGGGTTAGCACAGGAAAAACACAAGAAACAAGAGCCTACCTTTAATGGGGGCCTGACGTCTTGCCCCTGGACACAATTATGTAGCACACCCAAAGTTACAGTAATACTGACAATACTCGCCGCACAGACAGGATACAGTAATACAGTACTTTGTACACTACTCACCAGAGCACACCGCTGCTTGCCAACCAGCCGGTTGCTACAGCACCACAAGAGTCTCCGCTCTACTGTACCTCCTAACTCCGTGTGCTCACCTCACACAGGACCGTGCCTATACTCACAAGGCTCTCACGCCTCTAACACACCACCAGGGCCTTATGCCCTACACACCATGTGCTTCGAGCACAGCTGCCCACAGAGCCTTGTGCTCTGACTATGGGCCTCAGCCCCCTGTCTAACTCAGGGCTCTGAGCCCCCTAACTAGGGCCTTGTGCCCTACTAACTAGGGGCCCTAGCCCCTGCCTACTCAGGCCTTGTGGCCTACCTAACTCTCTACTCGGGCCTTGTGCCCTTCTAAGTCTATGGGCTTTCAGCCCCCTAACCAGGCCCTGTGGCCTTTCCTATGGCCTCTTGGCCACTACCTACCTAAGGGCCTTGTGCCCTTGCACCTGGGGCCCTCACGCCCCCTGCCTAGCTAACTAACAGGGCCTTGTGCCCTTTATCAATATGGCCTACTGGCCCACTACTTCATAGGGGCCTAGTGCCCAGCTCCCTGGGCCTTGTGCCCCTAATTTAATGTCCCCACGGGCCTTGTGCCCGACCGTGGCAACGGGCCTAGTGCCCGACTTTAGCAGGGGTATACTGCGGGCGGGGGCCCGGTAGAGGTGGTGCCCGACAGGGGCCTTACCCACTTCTGAAGTCTTCGGGGAGCTTCTCCTGGACTCCTTCCCCATCTGCCGCTGCTTCCACGCTCTGCCGCCGGCTTCTGATCTTGATCACGCCGTTCTTCAGGAAGCAGAGGCGCTCTTAGCCCTGACAAGGGCTCTCTGCCACCGCTGATGATCTCCGCCGGCTTCTTGTCTTCTCTGCTTGCAGCTCTCCGGGGGACGTCTTCTCTGCTCTCTCTCTGCCGTCGAACTAAAGATGGCGGCACGCGCGCCGACTTAAATAGTCGGCGATGCGCTGACGTCATCACGCAGCGTCGACGCGATGCTACGCGATGACGTCGCGGGTCCTGATTGGCCCGCCACCGCCTAGCTTCAAACGGCCGGGAGGTGAGCCCTGATTGGCTCACCGCCCCAGCCGAACAGCGGGGACCGCCGCCGCCCGAAGACGGACGACGACCCCATCCAGGTAAGTCCTCCACACGTCAATATCTTGAAAGGCAAAATTGCAAAAAGCATTGCTTAATACATTTACCCCCAGATCTAGCAGTGTACATGAGCAGCAGAGGTCCATCAGACCCTCCTCTCACTAGAAAGGGTTTCCCAAATAAAAAAAAGTTGATCAACAATTAAAAAAGTTGTTCTCTAACACCCTATCCAGCTTAATGAAACCACTTTTATCATTTGTCATGCAAAATTACATGAATATCACAGAATCAAAATTGTCAAATGGTACCGGTACACTGATATGTGCCCTCCCAACCTGGCCCTATTCCAACTTGCTTACAGTTTAAGGATTTCTGTACAATGAGACAGTATATCCATGTATGGTGAGTACACTGTGAGGGTAAAATATAAAATGCAGACTAATTTTTATTAAAAAGATAATTTTTCCATTTTGCCTTCCTTGTGTGCTGTACCACTATTTAGAACATCATGCAGATTTATCTTTCTGCCTTCTATCTCTGCTGTACTGCCATGTCTTTATGACATCAGGCAGTTATTTATCTTTCTGCCTTCCTTCTGTGCTGTACTGCCATGTCTTTATAACATCAGTTATTTATCTTTCTGCCTTCCTTCTGTGCTGTACTGCCATGTCTTTATAACATCAGTTATTTATCTTTCTGCCCTCTGTACTGTACTGCCATGTCTTTATGACATCAGGCAGTTATTTATCTTTCTGCCTTCCTTCTGTGCTGTACTGCCATCTCTTTATAACATAAGTTATTTATCTTTCTGCCTTCTGTGCTGTACTGCCATGTCTTTATAACATCAGTTATTTATCTGTCTGCCTTCTGTGCTGTACTGCCATGTCTTTATAATATTATGTAGTTATTTATCTTTCTGTCTTCCTTCTGTGTTGTTCTGCCATGTCTTTATGATATCAGTTATTTATTTTTCTGCCTTCCTGCTGTGCTGTGCTGCTGTGTTTTTATAACATTGTGTACAGTTTGTTACAACTGTAACCAGAAAGCGACTTTGTGTAATCTGCCTGGTGACATCATTTCTAAAAAGCCTAGAAGAACATTCGGAAGAAAGGGCAATGTGTTTAGAAAATTTGCAGGATGACAAATCATGTAAAGGTGGAAAACTCATTTAAGGCACAAATATATCAGTCTACAACTAGGTAACAGTTTTTGCACTAAATTCAGGTCCATCAACCTGTCATGCACATAACATAGATCGCCTAGCTCACAAGCCAGAAGGCACTGGGGAGTGCTGTAAGAAAGAGAACTAGGTGTTATTTCACTGAACATGATTAACGTTCGAACCTTGAGATGCCTGCTAGTTGTTTATGCCCTAACATTAGTGGTCAACCCTTTGAGCTATAACCTACTCAGAAGTATTGAGTACAAACATGGCGAATAGATTCTACATATTTATGTGTGTTATTCCTAACAATCAGGTTCCAGGCTGTCAGTCACATCTGGCTTATTCAGTCTTAAATATAAAAACAACATATGTTAATCTTGAATTAATTTAAGTCCTAAGCAGCCGTACAAATAACACACAATCTATATTATAACATTGGGACAGAAGATGAAACTATCACAGAGGTAGCTGTCAGTACATACTGAACTGCATGTGTCTCTTTTATAAAAATGTTGTAATTCAGTTGTAGCATTGAAGAGATTGGGGCAGTGTAAGTTCATCCAACTAATTAAACTTCCAGACAGTGTCTAGCCACATTTGGATTGAAAACTATTGACAAGGAACTGGAGCAAAGCGTGGGAGTGAGGTACATTTGAGAATAAGTACATCTTCTGGACAGTAACATATGCATCCTTAAACTGAATCTTGTCCGAAATGGTAATCAGGTCCCTTGCTAGTTCACAGCAAGCATAGCCAGGGGCAAGGCTCAGCTGTGATACTGAGCAACAGCGAGCTGGGTTAACCTTGAAATACATCTCTCTGACAGCTAAGCTTCACTGGACAATAGCAGCAGTGACAGGACAGATAAGGGCATGTGTCTGGTGATTATGAACCAGCCACGGTGATGGTGCTGAGGCTTGGGAAGACAATTGAGGCTCAGGTACCTATTTCCTGTGTGTAATTGTCAAGTAGCAGAATAGACTTTCTATCATGCTGACTTCATTAACTTCATGCAGCGATTCAGTGAAAAAGCTTCTCAGCCCATAATACATGTCCAAGTAGATTTTATACAGCCTTCTGTAGTAATGCATGATGTTATACATAGGCAAGTCAAATGACAATATGGACAATAATATATCATACTTGCCTACTGTCCCGGAATGTCCGGGAGACTCCCGAACCCAGGTATGTCTCCCGGGAGTGCAGGCAATTCTCCCACATCCTGCCCACTTCCTAGTGGCAGGATGTGAGCTTCAATGACGTGATTCGCGGGGAATCGTGTAATTTTGGCCCTGCCCCCTGCAACAAAATGTCAATTCCATCACGGGGATGGGAGCAAATGATGCAATCAGTCTGCCCCCTTCCATATGTGTATGCAGTAACCACACAAATTCTACCATTGTTTTTTTCCAGAAGATTTGGGATTTTCAGAATATACCATTAGTCTGCTTATACATCCGGACATGGCAAAGATAATCTAGTGGGGATGTTTTACTGAATAGAAAATGAAATTAAGCAAATGTGTGACATTTTTTTCAAAGCACCACCAATGAATATGTTGTGGTTCTAGCGTTGGTATCAATCCACCTTCCAAAACAGCATAAAGCAGCATTCTTTACATAGGTTTTTTAAATAAAATCTGCACTTGAAAATGATTGTGCCCTTTTTTGCTAGTTTGCACTGTATTAAATGAAATACATAAACTATGTAGAAATAATATGGATATCCCACAATTAAAAATAGACAACCTAATGCATCAAACGAGAGCACCCCTGAGTTTATTGGAGCCAACATGGGAAAGATGTAGGCTTTATAACCCTACCCCACATTTTTGAGATACATGTGCAGGACGCTTCACACTGGTCATCAGCTCTGAAGAGGTTAAATATATTTACAGAGACAAGGATATGGCAGAGGCGTATAATTTAGCCAAGGAAAGGGAGTTTTAGAGTGGTGTGACTGTTGTCTTGGATGGAATATATGAGCATAACAGTAGAAAGTAGGCGGTGAACGAGGTACTGTAAGTAAGAAAACTGGTATCGTATGAGGGAAGCAGAACAACACTTCAGGTTGTAGGATGAAGATAGTGGACTTTTCCTCAGTAACAGGCCAGAGTGAAGAGAGAGAGGGTAGTGTAGAGAGTAGAGTAATGAGGTTAAGATTGGTGACAGCATTGTTCTGTAGATAAATTATGCCTAAAGCGTTCAGGGTTCAAAGAAAATGACTTCGTTTTAAGTATGAAGCACAGTGATCAAGGCAGGGTGGAAACAGCAACTTACAGCTTGGATGAAATTGTAAGTTTTTCACAGAAGAGCTATAGAGCTATGGTGTGATGATGTTTGGAGTTGTAGTTCGTTAATATTTGTTAACAGTCGTATATTTGGATTGAATAGAGTCTGAACTGGGAAAATAAATATTTGTATTATAGACAAATAGAGATTTTTCCTAATGTGGACATGTGATGTAAAATAGTTTATGCCTATCCAAAACAACTATTAAAATCATCGCTAAATTTTTAGTCATGTTCTCAAGAAATCTGGAGTTTTTAAGATGTTAATGTTGCTTATTCTATGTTCCTGTCATTACTTCCTTTGTATGTTAATAATTTCAGTGCCAGAGATTTTATAAGTGAAAACTCCACTAACAGTACTGTATTGAATATGCATAGCTGAGTTAGGCAACCTGTGGCTCCATCTATTGTCCCAGTTATTGTCTCCACAGCTGCTGTTCCAGTATGCCAACCAGTATGTCCCAGTATGCCAACCAGTGGCTACCCAGTTATTGTCCCCAATGCCAAACTGTGACTCTCCAGCTGTTATCCTGTGGCTCTACAGCTGTTGCCTCAGTTTGCCACCCTGTGGCTCTCCAGCTGTTTATCCAGTATGCCAACGTGTGGCTCTCCAGTCTCGGCATGCCAACCAGTGGCTACCCAGCTGTTGTGGAAGACAGCCAAGGGTTTCTTACCCCTGTTGTATACCAACAATGAGGCTTGAATGTTCTGCAGTGGTTGGTAGTGGCTGTTGCACATTCATTCAGGGTGGCTGGTCTTATACAATAATAAAATATAGTAATATTAGACAGGTTTAACTAAGTAGCTTCAATATCAGGACATAGAGTTACAGTTATCTGTTCTAGTTGTTAATGCCTCATTTTGTGTTATATATTTTTTGGCAGTGGTTTGTGATCCAGGAACATACAGCTCAGACAACAGTGTCCGGTGTGAGGTTTGTAAGGACATCCAAATCACCTACTTTGGAGCAACAGCTTGCTGACAGATGACAATATACATCACACTTCATGTCTTCTCAGCAATTGCTACATAAGAATCCAAAGCATCATTAGTACCATCCATGGACTAATTAACCACGGCTATATCTAACATGGCTTCTGTCAATACTGCCAGCCATGCAGAATAAGTCAACTTGTGTACTGATTTTATGGTGTGTACTGTGCTCCTAGATCAGTTCCTCACAGAGCCAAAGAGTCAGAATAATCTTAAATTAATATATTTTACAGGGAACTACACCTAACTGTGATTATTGTCTATTGAGAATGACTAAGTGATGACTGTTTAACTAAAGTGTTAGCAATCTCTTTCTGACTTTGTGTTAATCATTTACTTTGTTAACATGTATTGCCTTTGATAACTGTAGAAATTTGGATAGCAAAACCCTTTCTTTTATAACACTTGTTCTCCAGTCCATTTATTCCCCTGGGCATCTCCTGTGTTCATTGTAGCTGTTTAGTTTAGATATCCCTAAATTGGCCTTCTAGTGATAGGCAATAATATACTAAATGTGGTTAAAGGGCTTAACAGTTGATGGTCAGAAATAGAATGAGGGCAGATAAGAACCACTTGGTCCATCTAGTCTGTCCAATTTTTAATGTATGGTAACCTCAAACTCTATTTGATCCTTTAATCTTTGTTAAGATATCTTTATGTCCATCCCAAGCATGTTTAAAATGCTCTACTGTATTAGCCTCAACCACCTCTGATGGGAGGCTAATCCACTTAGTCACCACCCTTTCTGTGAAACAGTTTTTCCTCAAATTTCCCTTCAACCTACTACAGTTTCGTGTTCTAATATTTCTCTTCCTTTGAAGAATGTTTCCTTCCTATACCTTGTTATAACCTTTGATATATTTGAAAGTTTATATCATGTCCCTCCATTTCCTTCTCTACTCCAAATTATACACATTATGATCTATTAGTCTTTTCGGGTAAGTTTTGGGCTGTAGACAATGCACCAGTGTGCGAAGCCCCAGTTACTGCCAGCAGGGCAGTGGTACGGATTCACTGTCACCTCACTTTTGGCGAGCACACAGATTCACAAGATCTGTGGTAATTTATCCAAAGGAAGAGGAACAAGGGTCCTCGTGGTCCTTCTCCCAATCTCCGTCAGCTGGCAGGAACCATACCTCCTACACCAGCCTGATCTTTCTTCCATCAACCCCCTGACACTCCACTGCTCTTTCTTATACCCACAGAATAGCCTTAGGCTGTAGGGGTGTGTTGACTGTCTGCTGTGTCTTAGGATATTAAGGCATAGGAATGCAATACACATTTCCTAATTAAGGTGCTTAAATCAGACAAAGAAAGCCACTATGTCTGGCGTATGAATACACTACTAAACATTATCTCATTTGCCTACAGATGTAACTAAAAGCACAATATTACAGTTTCTCATTTTTAGCCTGTGACACCTGGTTAACTAGCAATGTAAATAGCAGGGTCAAATATACACAATCTAGATAAATGGTTACAGCATAATGTAATAGTGACTATTCACTCCATTGTGTTTTAAACATAACACTTGCCTGACTGGATTTTAACAGAGGAGGGGACATTACCCCTAGCTAGATCTCCTGTTGTTTAGGTGAACAAAGATAGCTTCTGTTAAACAATAGTCTGGTCTACCTGATAATATAATTTTTGATGTATTGTTTGTGCAGACCTAGAATACACATAGACTTACTCTTTTGGCATAAGTCAGGGGTCAGGGAACTTTTTTACCTTTTACCCCAAAATATATTTAGATACGCCAACTTTACCCCCTTGATTTGAAAGGAAGGAAATCATATATTATTAATTATTGGCATTCAATACTTTTGTTCCTCTTTCTCTTACTTCCCTTGCCCTATGTGCCTCCATAGTTTTGTTCCCTCTTCTCTTACTTCCCTCACCTTATGTGCCTCCATAGTTTTGTCCTCCCCTCTCTTACTTCCCTCACCCTCTGCCTCTGTTATTTTACTTACGTTACTATTGACTTTTTTCTTCTTTTTTCTTTTTCTCTTCTTTTTTCTTCTTCTCTGTTTTCCTCGTTTTGTTTTCTTCTGTCGCTGCTCCTCTCTGCTCCTCACTGAACATGAGTGGGAGAGAGGAGCAGAGGAGACTGCTGGGAGCCGCCGCGCGGTCATGTGATTGAAAAAAAAATCACATGACCGCTGGCGGTGTGTCTCGGCAGCATTACCCCAGGAATAATTATTACTTCTTTCTGCTACTGATTCCTCTCTGTATGCAACCAAGCATCTGACTTGTCTTTCTCATTGCTTTGTTAGATTGCTTACCTGCCTTTAAGTCACCTGAAATAGTGACTCCTAGATCCCTTTCCATCTCATCCATGCTATAACTCCCCAAAACATAACTCCCCTTAACATAAAATAAACACACAGACAAGTTTTGGCAACTGAGAATCAGTTTTATTAATAGGAAGTAAATGTATGGTGGAGGAGAAAGCACAAGAAGCTATTTAAAATCAGTACTAAAATACCACAATGAGGGTCACCCACCATCTTGGTATAAATCAACTGGGGAATGTTTTCTTGCCAGGAGCACACCATTAAAATTACAAGGTATCCATCCACAAGCTTAGAGGACCCACATCCCCTACTGAGGGCGGTGCCTGTAGCTGACCCTAAAGCATGACACTTCGAAGGGATGCAGACTCTTCAGCTGAATAACCCATCAGGTATTGGCTTCTGGCTGCCAATGCTTTCGGTCTACTACACGACTCGCCAAACCCACAACATCGAAGGCGCACTGGCCTACCTGCAATATCCAATCAGTGCAACCACCAGACATTGACCTGATAGACCATCTACCACAAACGGGCGTTGACGCCCAAAACGCTCATCGACCAGCAAACAACAGAACTGACTGAGATAAAACCAAGAAAACCCTCTTAAACTAGGAGATACTACCAAAGCCACAACACATCAAGCATGGGAGGGTGGGAAACTTGCAGGGGATCAAAGAGGATTTCATCAGTTCACAGGATAGTTATGACCAGGTCAGCTAAACAACTCCCATTGTGACACAACATGGGAGTATCTAAGTAATCCTGTCATGCCCCTTTTTCTTAACCCTGTCATGTATTGGTGCCTATACTAGACTTGATCCCAAAACTTCAGCCTATTAATATTCAGGCTGATGGTCATCCCTCTGTTGTAATATCCAAAAAAGTGTAAAAGGGGATCAGATTCCAAAATCTGGTTTGAGACATACCTTACGGAGTGCGCCTTTTTGTGCCAGTATGCAAAAATGAGATTTGGAGGCCAATGTAGAGTTGGATGCAAGCTCAAAATGGACACCCAAAATGCCCTTTTCCAGGGGAGGAAAGGGCCAAGTACAGTAAAGGCATGATATGTCTCTTAGGATCTGATGTGGCTGCTTTCTCCTGGTGAAAATATGTGTTAATGATAATGATCATCATCAAGGACAATATATATATATATATATATATATATATATATATATATATATGAGAGAGATAGAGAGCTGATAGCACTATAGCAGGAAAACACAGTGTGGGGTCCCACTGCCATAGTGCCAGGCTTAGATCAGTCAGCATGGGGCTGATTTCCCTAGGGATAATCTTACTGAAATATACGCAATATGTGCAACTCTGCATACTGAGTTGTCGTGGACATAGACAACTTTAGTTTTAAGGGTTAACCCATCACATAATTGTGGGGAATAAGGCCTAAATCATAACTGCAGTGTTTATTTGATATATCAACTAAATCCATTGATAAATTGAACTACGATGGTGTAAAATGCGAAGTCAGAAGGACTGTTGTATGTTTATTTGGTGGCTTTGCACATCTCAGTGTTAGAAGATAGCAGTGTCACCTGTGGCAGCTTCAAAGGCTCCTGCAGTGAGCTATATCCTGGCGTAGGATGGAGTTTTGACACCTGAATATACTTTTAGGAACCGCTCTGCATGGTGTCTGGCTCAAGGAAACCATGGGCTGACTTGGCTATATTTTATATAGACAAAAATAATTAAGTTTTCAAATATGCCACTTAAAATCAACAAAAGTAGTGATCAACCACATATTCCTCAATAGCGTGTTGAAGGGCAGCTTATGTGTCAAATTAAGAATTCTGCCACAAAGAGGAGTTGAGGAAATGAGTATAAGCTCAACTGATACCCAGTACCTAGGCCTGTTTGGTATCAATAGATGGGTAAATTCATAGGGCATCTATTAATAAAATTTGGTCTGTGTGAGACTCCACAGAAAGGTTAGGTCACATAGTAGAATTGAGTAGTAAATTTGGCAACATGCAAATTTTGATTGTAAAAAGTGTTACAGACCACAACCCCTCTGGAGGTGGGGAAAGGTGTCTTTAAAAAGCGGAGACCAGTTACAGCAAATTGTCAGCTTCTTGGGGATCAATCTATTTGAAGGACTGTCCAGCTTTTCTGCCTCCACCCAGGCATACAGATTATTATACATAAGTTATGCTCTGTACTTCATCCCATTTGTTATTATAACTGTTTGCAATTTTTTATTTGTATGTCAAATCTTTAATTGTTTTTTATTATTTGTAAGCATTGTACCTTTTGTATATTAAATACAACAATTTAATAGTTCTGTCCTTATTGTTTTAATCAAATCCATTGCCTATTTAGAAGAGAGAGATTGCTTGACTGGGGTTAACTCTTTAGAAACCAGAGTGTGAAGGGTTAAGTGTTTAGCTACAAGAACACTGAGTAGTTCTGTTTAATTAATTAATCGTTTAAGAAGGGGGTCTAATATTTACTGATCTCTATGTGGGTGAAAATGTGACAGTAATTTCACCGGTGATTGGAAACTACTTTCCAATAATACCAAGTTACTATATTAATATTTGGCAACTAACACTATTCTTTTCTTTTACATATTAGGTATGGTGGAGTTTTACAGCAATGTGTACTGTCATATTGACTCAGGATGTAGAAGTCTACTATGACAAAATATATTGTATAGGTGGTTTTTAAAGTCCTTTATAATTAGCTTTTTTTTAGGTAACATGTCCTTTTATGTTTTGAATACAAGTGCCCTTCTATCAAGGAAGTAAAGCGTTCTAGCTACCCAAATGATAAAATGGGTGTTTAGAAAATAAGTTTCAAAGCAGGTTGAAATATTTCAGTTGCCAGACACATTCTTTTGTAATAATTTGATGTAAAGACCAAGGTCTTTATGCAAGAAAAAAGACAGGTGACATTATTACCATGTCTAGGTGACTTCAGTGCATTCTTTTTTTGGGATTGTCCAACCAGATTGGTGGAGGTAGTTACTTAGATTCTGCTCAATTTTGTAAACTAACTTTATCCACATACATAGTTTCAATATAGCAAACTCATTTTATAATACTAAAAGCTGCTCTTGCAATTATAAAACAAAATATGTATAAATATCCATGAGACAATTACTGCTATTATTTCTGCAATTGGTGTGACCGTGTAATTGTGACCATGTAATTACTAGTCTCTCTCCGATAATGAGTATCGTTTTGTGAAAGAACTTGGTTTTTAGGGAAAAGATTCAGTAATGCACTGGATGGTACACAACAAGTTAGCACGTTAATTAATTTTAACAAAAGGGGTGTACAAATTACACCACATAATAAATTAATATGTACTTATGGTCATCTCCTTAATTATTTTGCAATCATCATCAATATTTCTTTATCAAAAGGAAGTTCTACCCCTTAACCTGATTAGCCCCAATTATTTCACAGAGAAATAAGGTTATTTATAGAAGTGCACTGTTGACCATTCATTTCCAAAACTTAATTCTTTTATTATACATTAAAATAAATTCTAAATAACTTTTTCTGCATGAAATAATTAAAAACAGCTAAATAAAATAAAAAAATAGTGTTGAAAGTATAGCAACATTGTAAAATTAAAATCAGATGTGTACCCTATCATATATATATATATATATATATATATATATATTAATATATATAGATGCCTAATTATATTGATGAAAATATAGTTTAGAGTTCAATTGAACTATCTTATAAAGTGGATGTACATTGTTTCAAGAGGAGATGCATACTGTAAGTAACCCTTTTCTCCCTTATCTGACCTACAATCTTTATTTGTCTTGATACATTATTTCCAAATATGCATTAGTCTATTGTACTGAATGTCTCTGTTTCACTGGCTTAAATAGGCAAAACCCTGTTCTGAGAATATCTGATACGGCTTATTTTGATAATATCCATGGGGTATAAAACTAATTTTAATCAGTTCTATCCTCTAATGTTTCCTGAGTCCTGATTATTTTATTACATTTGTCGCATTATCTTATCTAACGGTCTCTTCCCCTAATATCATCTATTTATGGAATCTAAATTTTCATTCTATTTCAAGTATTGCTATCAATTAAAATTGATTCGACTACATAGCAAAACACACCAATGTGCATTTTACTGTACACTTTACTGGAGTCTCAAAAGATTGCAAGATAAAGCCAGGGATATTTAAAGAACAAGCCACCAATCAGTTGCTTTGCCCGCATTGCTTTTCTATCCAATGAATTCAGTTTGCATGGTCAAAGCTGGCTACGGCTGTTTAGTCAAGGTTCTCACATGGGAGTGAGCTTGAGGTAGGTAACTTCTGTTGGGAATATTGTAAGCCCTGTAATTGAAAGACTGAATTTAAGGTGGCGAGAGCGAATCTAAAGATTAAATAGTAGAAAGCTATTCAATTATGCTGACCTGATGGCGCGAGATCCGGAGAGGATAGATACATTTGATTATCATCCGCATACAGATAATACTGAAATCCACGGGAGTTTATTAGGTTTCCAAGAGAAGTGATTTAGAGAAGAGCAGAGGACCTAGGACTGAACCTTCTGGTACTCCAACTGATAAAGGAGCTGAAGAGGTGGATCCAGAGAAACATACTGAAAAGTAATTAGATAGGTAGGATAAGAACCAGCATAGGGTAGTATCCTGAAACCTAGGGTTTGTAACATTTGAGAAGAGAGTGGTCAACAGTGTCAAATTCAGCAGAGAGGTCCAGGAGAATTAGAAGTGAGAAATGGCCTTTATATTTAGCAGGGATCAAATCATTGACAACTTTAGTCATTGCCTTCTAAGGATTGTTGAGAGAGAAAGCCTGACTGAAGAGGATCCAATAGGTTGTGTGAGGAACGGAAGCGTGTTAGGCGAGTGTAGGCTATTCTGAAGGGGCAATGGGAGCTGAGAGGTGGGATAGTAATTTGAGAGAGAGTTTGTGTCAGAATTTAGTTTTTTCAAAATTTGTCTGCCAGTCAGCACTCCTCTTAAGCAAACTGACATGTACCTCAGCCTATCATGTACCTCAGCCTATCATGTACCTCAGCCTATCATGTACCTCCGCCTATCATGTACCTCAGCCTATCATGTACCTCAGCCTATCATGTACCTCAGCCTATCACAACCTTTGTTGCCATTATACTGTCAACCTCTGTATCTATTATTCCTTGTCTAAATCAAACCAGTTACATGGTAGGTAGAGCGGTGGTGTCTTTTGATCCGGTTGTAATGATATCACCCTTTTCTTTAGATCTAATTATTCCTACATATCTCAACTAATCAAGTTATATGGTAAACGGGGCAAAGTTTGTTTCCATAAAAATATTGTATCTTAATTATTTCATAAAGAGAATGAAGTTTATTTACATGATAACATAATATATTCTTAGTTTCAGTTGTAAAATATTCATGGATGCATTTGTCCTCTAATGCTTATTCATTAATTAAATACAAACCTCTATGTAAATACCTCGGACAAAAGTTAATTTGTCTTCTACGTTAATAGCTATCAAATTCTTAAACAGAGTAACTTGATCTAGACATTAACTTGTGTTAATGCAATATCATTTTTTATACAGTATGAGGCATATTCAATTAGGTCCGAAGATCGTGATTACATAAGATAATATGGTACCTCAAAAATGCGGAAATTGCGTTATTGCAGTAACAGGTAGTACCTTCGCTGGCCATTCCGGAGCGTAACCGCGATATCTGGACCTAATTAAATATGTCCCTATGTGTGGTGTGTTATGGCTAACAGCTACTATCATAAGGTTATAGAACAGGATGTAGAGGTCTTCACCTATAGCAGCCGCCTTTCCTGTACATCTTGTTGCACTAACAGGTACTCTGATGCCCCCAGATTTTGCACTCAGCTTAGTACAAGCGTATGAATGTAGCGCAGCACGAGATAGCGGGTGATGACAAGGGAAGCGTGGACAGGAACAGGCTGTGGTCTAGGATCCGAAGCAGTAACATGGTAAGGTACAGTCAGGGCTGGCAGCTATCAAAGGGGGTCCAGATAACTAAGCAGAGGACAGGGCAACAATCAAAAATCCAGGAAACAAGCGGAGGGTTACGCACAGAGAATCAATCTAAAATTTTCAGCCATTTTATGCACATAATTTAAGAATTTAAATATGACTACACAAGGTCTAGAATCAGATTTATCTCTCATAGGACCCAGTCTATGTGCTTGTTCTACAGCAAAGTTGATATTATCTTTCGCAATATACAATATATCAGGCAAAGTATCATTAATAAAGCTGTGTAAATCTGGGTCTTCAGGGTTGCAGGCAAACCCACAATTCTTAAGTTGTTTCTTCTGGATCGGTTTCCAAGGTTGTCTAGTTTGTTTTGTATTTCTTTTTGCATTTTATATAGAGTAGACAAACCTTTCTTAAGTAAGGCTACATCTTGGAACAGCTCTCCAATCTGGCATTTGGCTGCAGATACTCTTTGTGATACTTGCAATAATTGTTCGTTCATATCCCTAATGGGCTCCGTTAGTTTGCCTGCATGAGGGGTCCCATTGTCTCTTGCATTGCCTCTACAACTTCAGCATAAGAAATGGGGGTGACTGCCTGAGGCAGTCATACATACTGATTCGTTATTAGGCGATGTTCCATCGTCTCTTCTGCTTGCGGAGCTGGTATGCTGGTCGAGGCGGCCATATTGCGATCTCCACGTTTTTCTCTGCCTTGGTGCACTGTTGTTTGGACGGCATGGAGGACGTCACAAACATCTCCATCCATCGTAGGAGTGAATTCTGCGGCGGGATATATGTTGTCCCCACGGTAATAGACCGCAATGCGGTGTTTAACGGGCTTTTACCGTTGTGGCTGCAAGGGAGCTCTGATCTGTGCGACCGGTCACATGTCCATCGGAAGCGACAAAAATAAAAAAAACAGCTCATCATCCAAGGCAAAATTTTCCACTTCACGTGAGTTGTCAGTATTGCCAAAAAGTTGTGTGATACAGTGTAAATTCTAGCACATAAGAAGCAGCATGACATCAGAAGAGGGAATGGTCTGGTAAATGGGCACCATTATCCCTAATTTGACAATCCTGCTCCCTAAACTGCAGGAGCAACACTGACATCTGTATTACTGATATCTAAATCTATTCATAGCAGATTCTCTATAGACAAACACAGTAGATAGAAGTCAGTTGGTCTAGATTCCAGGTTTTGCAAATATTATCAGTGGGTCAACCCTATTAACGGCTACATTACTAAAAGGGCCCCACTACTTTAGACTTATTTAGGCAGGAATAATCATGTTCCTTATTGTTGACATTTAATATATAAATGCTTAGTGGCGTCTGTGTGTGGAAAAAAAAAAAACAAGTTGCAGCGCCACCTGCTGGGCAGAGTTATACACTGACCTACTAAATTCTTAGTGTGTGTGGGAAAAAAAATTCAAAAAGGGCTGAAATTTGGTAGGGCTCAAACTCATTTTCGTGAGGTAATTTTACCTCATGAACACACATGTGTAGAGGCGTGCGTTAGTGTGTGTGTGTGTGTGTGTGTGTGTGTGTGTGTGTGTGTGTGTGTGTGTGTGTGTGTGTGTGTGGAAAAAACTATTTTCTCAGAAAGGGCTCATCCAATTAACCTGAAATTTGGTATACTGACATTATTTGACAAAAAAATTAGAATAGTCAAGTCAGTTAACTTCCATCATCCCCCCCTTCCCCCCGTTGGAGGGGTAGTAAAGGCTAAATTTACGAGTTGAGGGGTCAAACTCATTTTCGTGAGGTAATTTTACCTCATGAACACACATTAAAAAGGCCGCTTGCATCGGGAACTAACGCTCTTCCCCTGAGGAGGCCTGGGCTAGGTCCAAATGCATGACAAGAACCTTTTTAAGACCTTAAGTAGCTTGATTTGACTAGAATGCATGAGTACCATGCACGGGTAAACTTGTATACTATATCAAGCTTAACTCCATTGCTTTTCTAATAATCAGTGTCTCTTCCATTATACTTTTATCAGTTATCTTAACACCCCCCCCCCCCCCCTCCACACACACACACACACGCACGCGCACACACTAATTTGCACTTCTTGCCAGTCTCAATCATTCAATATATGCATGGGTAAAGCATTATTAAAATTGGATTTGGGCACTAAAAAAACAGTTTATCTTACACAACACAAATATGTCACTATTTGATTTGGTATAGGGTTAAGACAGTTACTGTAGAATGTTACCCTGTTCATTGGTTCTGTATACTGTAGGAATAAAGCCCTGTGTATTTAATGAAAGCTCACATGTGTCAACATAAATCACGCAAGACTTATAACAGCAGCCTCAGTGCATTTCCAGATCCCAAGGGCTCCAGTCTCGCCTGTTCTGTGCAGAAAGATTTCAACTAATGCCAAATTGACCTTTTCCCAGAATATCTGAGTAAAAGTTGTTGACCCTCTAGAGGTAAAGCCTTTTCTCGTCACAGAGCCCAGCAGGAGTGTCCTAAAACCTCTGCTTTTCATAGGTGAGTCACAGGCTGCAAAGGCTTAATATGTCAGTTTGTTGACCTTGGTAATATATCTCTGAGCAAGGAGCTGAGCTATAAAGGCATTGTTATACAAAATATTGTATGCCTAATATTAAATATATTCTAGTGAATTTTTCAACTAGTCTTTATTGTGTCTTGAATACTATGAGCACATCTGGAAGCATTATCTGTGTTGTAAAGACACTTTGTAAAAGCCAGACAAAACATGTGGAGATTAAATTCTGCACTTGTACATGACCTTGTCCTCACTGCCTGTATGTCTGCACTTATGTTGTACCATATAAAGTATGAAAAATGTTTTGCAACAGCTAGCATACAAGGCCACATATACACTGGAATTATTGTAAAGTGTTTAATATCACTTTAAAATTATTATTATTAACATTTATATAGGCTGTAGTGGGGGTGGAGGGTGTGAGAGGGAGGACCAATAAGAAGCTGCAATCTGTGTGATTGCAGCTTTTAGTTGCTAAACTATCTCCCTCCTTCCACAGTAACAATCAGTTTTCTGGCTGTGAGATGAACCACAGATGCTTGGATCAGCCCCCGGGCCTCTGGTGCAAGAATCACGTTAGTAACGTTTAAGATTAGCTAATAATGCAGCTTTAAATGCACTCTGATACTGAAAGTCCCAGAATATATTTAGATCATACTTGCCAACATTTTATTTTCTGTTTCCGGGAGATGCCGGCTGGGACGTGGGCGTGCAGGGGGCGGGGCTGCGAAATCGCGTCATTTTGGCCCCGCCCCCGTGACGGAATGACGCAAATCGCGTCATTTTACAGGGGGGGCGGGGCTAAACGCCGCGATTCCGGGTGAATCGCGGCGTTTAAACTAAATTTTTCCCCCTTCCTATCAGGGAGATTGCCACACTCGTCCGGGAGACTCTCGCAAAATGCGGGAGTCTCCCGGACAATCCGGGAGAGTTGGCAAGTATGATTTAGATAAATGAACCTGTACACACACACGTTATGACAAGTGTTTACTTCGTTGTGCTTTGCTTCATGTCAATTTCAACATAGCCTGTTGTGTTCAGAAGCGTTAAAAATACAGGGAAAGTCCATCAAAGCATTTAATAAGCATTTTGTAAGTACTAAAGCTGGGTACACGCTACAGAATTTTCCAACTTTTTATGCCGATCGATTTTACATCCGATCGATGGTTGTCCGATCGCTCGGTCCATGGACTGCATACACACTAGCCTTGTTTTAGACGATAAAGGGAAGAGCGGCCGTCCCGTTAGCGACTTTTTACAGCAATGTTGTCATGAGCAATGATTTTAATTTTGTACACACTAAAGCAGTGGTCAAGGAACAGGGGTAAATTACCCCAAATGTGGTAAAAATGAAATTCCTGGGGGTAATGCTGCCGATTCACATGCTGTCAGTTGGATTGTAGACCCCTTTAAATGTGAAATTGCTGTTGTACCAGAAGAGCCTCAAGGGTTGGCAGAGGCACTTCTTGAGCTTCGATACAATACTGAAGCACGTATTACATTTGAAAACATAGCAGATCTGTCATATTTTTGGATGTCAACAGCTGCAAAGGCATTCAAAATTGCCCATGAGGAGGCAGTCAAAAGTTGCTGCCTTTTGCAACAACCTACCTTTGCGAACAAGGATTTTCCACTCTAACGAACATAAAAACAAAGCAGAGAAATCGATTGGATGCTGAAGACTGTATCCAAATTGCTCTGACGTCAAAATGCCCCAATATTGATGCTCTCGTATCAAAAATGAAGCAACATCATTTCTCCAAAACCTGAAGTTTTGAAGTTGAAGCTTTCAACTTTAGATTCAATAAAATTTTGAATTCCAATAATTAATAATATATGATTTCCTTCCTTTCAAATCAAGGGGGTAACGTCGGCGTATCTAAATATATTTGGGGGTAAAAGGTAAAAAAGTTCCCTGAGCCATGCACTAAAGCAACATTTGCAGGGGCATGTAAAGATATAGCAAAGACATTGGCATAAAGGGGCGGAGCTTTCTCTATAGTTAACACCCAAAGCCGCATAAAAAGAGAAGGCAACGCTGTTTCTTCATTCATTACTATAAAATAGAAGTTTATTACGATACATAAAATTTAGAAAAAACGTTTAACTTGTAAAGTGCAATGCAATAATTGTTCCCTAATAATAAAATCCCTCAGTATGTAATGGAATGCTCCATTCTATGCGGGCATCAGCACTGATTGGTCCACAGCAGAAACAAACGCCCATGTCTGAGTGTATAAAATGACAGGAGCCTGTCTGGTGCCGGAGCGTGAGAATATGACGAGTGAGGAGTAAGTGTCAGTGGGGGTTGCAAGTGAGGAGAAGGTGTCAGTGGGGGTTGTGGGTGAGGAGAAGGTGTCAGTGGGGGTTGTGGATGAGGAGAAGGTGTCAGTGGGGGTTGTGGGTGAGGAGAAGGTGTCAGTGGGGGTTGTGGGTGAGGAGAAGGTGTCAGTGGGGATTGTGGGTGAGGAGAAGGTGTCAGTGGGGGTTGTGGGTGAGGAGAAGGTGTCAGTGGGGGTTGTGGGTGAGGAGAAGGTGTCAGTGGGGGTTGTGGGTGAGGAGAAGGTGTCGGTGGGGGTTGTGGGTGAGGAGAAGGTGTCAGTGGGGGTTGTGGGTGAGGAGAAGGTGTCAGTGGGGGTTGCAGGTGTCAGATGGTGCTGGAAGGGCCCAAAAAATTTGAAAAGGTTAAGGTGGGGGGTGGAGATGCTCAAGAAGAGCAAAGAGCAAAGCCAATGAGCCCAAGAGAGGTGGAGATGATGGTGAAAGCACTGGACCAGTACAACTACGACATTAAAAAAGGTCAGTAGCACATGTAGTATACCTGTTTGAAGAATTTATTTCATTCTAGTGTCACACGAAGCAATGCAAACGCCTAATTTGTAACAGATTTTTTTTTGTCAGAACGAAGAATTAACGGTGAGAAGGCCTGTTTAGATACCACTGATACCACTAATGTAACACCTGTTATCAAACAAGAAAAAATTGATGTTGAATACCAAGATATCAAAGAAGTTAAACACAAAGGTATTTCAGTGAACATGTGTAGACAACTAAATACTTTGGGCACATACCTGTACCGTTATAATAACCAAAATGGCACCTGTATTCCAGAATATATGGAGGTTAAGCCCGCTATTATTGCGATTGCACCACAGGGACCACAACATAAACTGATCTCGAGCAGTGTGCAAGGTGAGGAAATTAGAGTATTTCTGGTGTTGGATATAAATTACAGATATAGAAGTTTAATGGCAAATAATTTTTATTTCCTTGTTTCATAGGTAAAGAAATCAAAGGGAATAGAAACCCAAGTGACATCAAGAAAAAAATTAAAAACCTTGAGAATTTTTTTTTTTAAATGTGTATGCTGTTTGGAACTGTTCTGCCACAAACCACTAGCACCTTTAAAGTGTAATACTATTTTTTTCACTTGTCACTTTTCATATTCTGCAATAAAAATCTTTGTACTTTTTTTTCCTGCACTAAAACTGTTGCATGAACACTGTGTAGTTTATTCTGGGTATTTTACAAATATTAGTTAATAAAGGTTAATATAACTTTATTAGTTTTTAAAGGTATAAGTTTATAAAGGGTAAATATGAATAGGTTCCCAACATAGATGCAAAGGGTAATTACACAAATTTAATGGTCTGCAACCAGACAGGTGCAATACACATCTATACAAAACACAAGTCTGTGATGTGTGGATACCGCAGTACGTGGGACTGGTACAGACATCACAAATTTACATACACACGCCCCTAAGGTTTAGGAAGTATCGGAGGATTGTCGTGGATCGGTCGGAAATTTATACACAATACACAATGGAAAGGAGATTGGAATGAAAATATTGAATGGTACGACCAATCACATGAGGCGACAATCATCCATTTGGGCAGACTTTCGACCATCGTGTGACTACACACACTGACCCAGCCTTCGAACGAGCGGTCGTATGACGGCTGGTTGAGCCGATTATTGGACAAAAACCCTGTAGTGTGTACCCACCTTTACCAAGACTGATTTCATCTGTTGATGCTTCCTGTGTCATTGCCATTACATGCTGATTGATGCATCACTATTGCACAAGTAAATGTGGCTCTGCTAATTCTGGCGATGGTAGAGGATTCTGAATTCTTTGTGGCCATTCCCCCTGTCCAGATGCCGCCTACCAAATGTTGGGAGGTATGATTTAGTGAAGATAATTGTCTATGGGGGGAATTCAAATCCCGTAATGAGCCATCAGACATCAACACGTTCGGTTGCACTTATTATCAGATGCTACTCAGTGGCGCACGCAGGGGGGGTTTCTGAGTCTGTCACGGTGACAGCCAGGCTGCAGACAGAATAGCGGAGACCAGCGGCGGGCCCCAGGTAAGTCTGTGCTGAGCTGTTATACCGGGCCCCCTGGTGAGCCCGGGCCCGGTACAACAGTACCCCCCGTACCCCCCTGATGGCGGCCCTGCCTGTCGCCGCCCTTGTCTTTCCTACTCACTTATTCTCAAACCCAAGAATTACTAACTACTTGTCTTCAATGTTAAGGGGAATATGTCAAGATTAAAACCTTACTAAATTTTTCTTTCATGTCTTCTTTTTACTTTGGAGAACAACTATTATCTTATATTTTAAATTTAATTGCAGTTTATGCCTCTCCTTGGCACAGTTTTGTACACTCAGGACTAGTCAGCCTATTGGATAATCAGAACCTGGTTATACCTGTATTCAACTAAAAATGTTTCTTGAGATCTGCTTGTACTGGAATATGGCGGTTCCTGCGTGCAAATCCCGTCCAATTAAAAAAAACGCAAATTGCGTTCACTTTGCGTTCCTTGATGAATCGGGCCCTGAGAGTTTAACTTTGGTGATTGACAGCAGCTGCAGTCAAAAAAGGATGGGTACCATTCACTTCCTGAAAAGACAAGCAGATTGTAGTGTCAAATGCACCTCTGTATGAAACAAAGTTCATACACATTCAACATAATTCTATTGAAACCCTGTACAGTATAATGTCTCCCAGGCCCTGGAACAATGCTGGCATATCCTAGACCATAATTAACATTGTGAAAAGAGGAAAAGAGAAGTACGGAAAAAATTAATTATATGTGATCATCCTTATATCAATGTGTGTGTGTTTCCTAAGCATTTTAAAAGCTAAGGGGCCAATTCAATTAGAGGCGAGGTTCTGTAATAACTACACGGATATGTTCATATGGAAATTAATGACACTTACAGTAAAGAAAGTTTTGCTCTTTTTTGCTCACACTTCTTTGAGGTATGCGCAAAATTAGAGTGGAGAGCGTTACCAAAGCATCACATGGTTTGCACTGCAGTTCTTCACTGCTAATTGAATCAGCCCCTAAGTGAAGTCCAATAGTTGGAGCTTGTTTATAAATGACATGGCTACAAAGAGGTGTATCAGGCAAAATAGATGAAATAGTGTGCTTACATACCAAATCAAATAAAATGTGATGTCCTAGAACAGTTTTTGCTCAGTATTGCAGTTTACAGCTTTGCTTTATGGTAATGGCTACAGTGAGCCAGTTCTACTTTAGAGATAGGAGCTAAGAGATAGTCTTGCTGCCCTGTATTGTTTTACAAGAGAAGGTAAGGTGACACTCCAGATATACTGAGGAAAGCTGACCTATGTACAGTACAAATACAAGTAGGAAACAGATGTAAAGAGATACTATACAATGCAAAATAGATTTTAGATGTAAACTCTTTTAATTGAGAGATTTTTTTGTTGCAACTCCATGCGGTAAAATATAGATCAAAAAAAAAAAAACTTCAATTTTAAAAATCATTTAAAAGAGATATCCACTCATTTTTGTAATCAAATTGACACTCTCCAATTGAATCAGATCATTTGAACATATTAAAATAATATGCAGTGGTCAAAGTTGGGGTCTATACGGTGGTATGCCATACTGCCACTTCTCCTACTGCCCTCATTGTAAAACTATCAAATTCCATTCACTTACATTCCCATTACATTTTTCCTATGGCCACTTCTAAATTCCCATACCAACCACTGATATGTTATATACTTTTCTGTATCCGTATGGCTGAAAGCAAGATACAGGCCAGTAACACCACTACTGGGGTCAGTGGGGTCAATGGAGGATACTAAATTGATCCTCTTGTATTCACTTGCAATGAATGCAGAAAGCAATGTCCAAAAGATACCACCGCCACTCCCAACCACAGCTGGAAGTGGGTATGGAGTCTTTTGCAGTCAATAAGATTTTACTCATGTTAAAAAACACTAATATTTTACTTATGTTAAAACACACTAATATGCAGGTACCATCCCTATCTCTTGGTCAGACCATGCAGCAGTGTCACTGGATGTGGATCTCAGATCCCCAGCCACCTCACGTTTCAACTGGAGGTTGCCAGGCTACATACTCCTCAAGAAGGAGATCAGAGACCAAGTGGCTCAGGCAATCAAGGAGTTCAGGAACCATAACTCCTCACCAGAAGTTTCCCTCGGATAGTAAGGGAAGCGCGGAAGGCCACTATTTATAGAACTTTCATTGCGCTAGCTAATGGAGCAAAGAAGAAACTGCACGCACAAATTGCTAACCTCAAGTCCACTATCGCCACCCTCACGGAGAGTCACCAACACTCACCTCAGCGCAAAATTTACCACAAATTCCAGGTGCTGTACAGTCAGCTTAATCAGTTCCTTTCCACGAGTGCGGCCAAAACCCTCCTCTGGGTTAAAAGTTACTCGCAGAAATGCCAGCTCACCTGAGTTCAGAAAATGCCCCTCAACAATGAAATCCCTGTGGAAGAACTGAAGCTCACCATCAAGTCACTCAAAAACATGTCGACCCCAGGCCCCCATGGCATCCCTGCCATATACTACAAAAAGTTCTTCCCCTCCCTCTCACCCCTTCTCCTAAAGCTATTCAACTCCATTCCCAGAGGCAGAAAATTTGACAGGGCCACCAACAGGGCGGACATGGTGGTCATCCCCAAGGAGGGACGAGAACCCCTCTCATGCTCCAGCTGTTAAATGTGGACCTTAAGATTTGTGCTAAATTGCTACCTAACATTGACCTCTGTCTTTCCGACCCTAGTACACCCCGAACAAGTTGGATTCATACCTGGCCATCAGACAGCGGACAACACTCTCAAAGTCATCGACATGATCTACACTGTGAACTCAACCTCCACCTTGGTGCTGGCCCTTGATGCAGAGAAGGTGTTTGATGGGGTGGCCTGGGAGATGGGCTTCACCGGCCCATTCCTTAGGGATATTTTGGTACTCTACTAGAGCACCATAGTGTTCATCCTGGCCAACGGTTACACATCGAACACACTCCAGATATAGAACGGCACCAGACATGGGGTGACCGTTGTCTCCCCTTCTTTTTGCACTAATGATGGAACCCCTGTCGGGCCCACTCTGTAACAACCCTGACATCACAACCCTGTTGATTAGAGTTCCATCGATTGTTCTCAAAGACCTTCAAAACACCATTACACACTTTGTTTGTGCATTCAGAAGACCCAGAGTACCCATCAAGGTCCTCTATAGGAACTCGAAGGAGGGCGGTTTGGGCCTCCCCTGTCTGCACAAGTACTATCCAGCTGTCATCTCACACAGGCGGTGTTTGCTTACTCGCACTCACGCACTAGACTGTGGGTGGACATCGAAGGTCACTTACTCCACATGCACTCCCCTTACTCCTTTTCTAGATTGACCACAAATATCGTCCCCCATTCTCCCAACTTCCTCCGACCCTTTGCTTCTCGCTTTCTGTTTGTAGTTTCTGTATGCGTGTATCAGTTCCTTCAGCCTCCAAAACACCTCTATGCAGACGACATTCAACTCTAACTCTTATCTTCTGATCTCTCCCCTTCCCACCTCTCTCAGGTGTTCTGTTGTCTCTCCGCCATCTCCTCTTGGATCTCTTTATGCTTTCTCAAACTTAACATGGCCAACACTGAACTCATTGTCTTACCTCCATCAAGAGTCTCCTCCCCTCCCGACCTCTCTATCACTGTTGACAATACCACTATCCCCTCTGTTCTCCAACTCCACTGCCTGGGTGTCTTTATTGACTCCTCCCTCTCCTTTGCCCCTCACATTCAATCTCTTGCCCAATCCTGGCGCTTCCAGCTCCGCAACATTGCCTGTATCAGACCCTTCCTCTCCCAAGATACCAACAAAACTCTTGATCATCCACTCACTGATTATTTCTCATTTCAACTACTGCAACCTTCTTCTTACTGGCCTCTCCTGCTCCCATCTTGCTCCTCTTCAATTTATACTTAATGCTGCAGCTAAAATTATTTTCCTCTCTCGATGCTCCACATCTGCCTCCCCTCTCTGCCAAACCTTAAGCTGGGTACATACTACAGGTCATACGGTAAACGACTGGTAGGTCTAATATTGCATTAGTGTGTATGCTCTTATGATCATGATTTATCGTACCAAAGCACATTGTATAGTTTGGTCTAATTTTTTTAAATCACTATAAATGATGGTCTCTCTCAATGTTGCTCTCTTTCAATAATATGCCTATAATAAACTTTCTTTAATACTTGCGATGTATATGCATAGTACTTGTTCTCCAAACAGATATATGTTTATTTGTGAGATGATATGGTCTATAAATATTGTTCAGCTTATATATGGTCGTAACCCTATCTGTATAATCGATCACATAGAAGAGTATTGGAATTCATTATCTTCATTAAGAAGTTTTTACCATGTTTATGTTTAGAAAAAATATATGTTATACATTTCATTCATGACAAGAATGTTTACCCTCAGATTGACCAATCACCAAGCCTCGTTATGGACTCAATAGTATTTTCATTGTAGTCTAAAGGTGAGGGATTCAAGCCTCGTTTTGATGTCTCAGTTATCCCATCATATATCTAAGCCTCGCTTCGGTTTGGGGTGAACCTCGATTTTCAATGGTGAAATAGGAACATGGATTAGCCAAGGCAGAGATGCATTGGATATATACATTAAGTACTATGATTCCTGGAGGCCTGAACTCCCATATTGAGCTTAAATGGTTCATCTAATGTAATTTTTGAAATGCATATGTTGGTATTGATTATATCTTTCTCTGTTTGTCTTTGGAGTCTATGACTCATTTGTAGGACCATGGAGGAAATAACCATGACTTGGGGCAATTATTCTGAATTGTTAAGAACCTTTACTCTGAAGAATAGATAATTTTTTCAGTATATCTATATGTTTATTTTGTGAGATGATATAGTCTGCAGATATTGTTCAGCTTATATATGGTTGTAATCTTATCTGTATAATCGATCACATAGAAGAGTATAGGAATTGATTATCATTATTTAGATTTTTTTACCATGTTTATCTTTAGAAAAAGTATATGCTATACATTTCATTTATGATGAGAATATTTAGCCTCAGTTTGACCAATAACCAAGCCTCGCTATGGACTCAATAGTATTTTCATTGTAGTCTAATGGTGAGGGATTCAAGCCTCGTTTTGATGTCTCAGATATCCCATCATATATCCAAGCCTCGCTTCGACTTGCAGTCAACTTTGATTTCAGAAATCACTTCCAGGTTTTCAGCGAGGGTGTCACGGGCACTAGGAGTCTTTACCCAGGGATCACCAGATGGTAGGCTTACCAGAGCAATGTAGATGGTAATCGAATACTCTGGTAGCTAGGTGATCACGGAACATGAAATGATGGCCGATGAGATGCTCAGGAAAGTCTATGACTAGCAACACTGGTAATAATGAGGTAATAATACACAAGGAACTGTATGGACAAGGACACGTGAAGATAGTCAGTGGTCTGCGATAGCAAGTTGTACCACTGCTATAGGGAGGAGGAATGTCCAACAGAAACAAGGAGGTGATGAGAGTCAGCGGTCTGCGGGTAGCAAGTTGTACCGCTGTCTGAGTGAAGGAATGGAATCCAAGTGGAGGTATCCGGGTAGTCAGTGGTCTGCGGCAGCAAGTTGTACCACTGCTATGTGAGAGGATGATGGAACAGGTGATACCGGAAACAGGGATCAGTGGTCTGACATCAGCAAGTTGTACCACTGAATATATATGTGAGGAGGTGCACAGGGGAAGACTGCAACACAGGATATACACAGGCACCTTATACACGATCCACAGTAATATGCACAATATAGATATACATATAGATATAAATGACTGAGCAGGTCTGCAATCTAGAAAGTCTCTTGAAGTAGTCCAGCACAATTATAACACAGTCAATGATGGCAATAGACTCAGCGGATAGCAGACTCCAGAGAGAACCAAACACAGTCCAGCAAGATATGCAATACACAGCACAGTCAATGATGGCAATAGACTCAGCGGATAGCAGACTCCAGAGAGAACCAAACACAGTCCAGCAAGATATGCAATACACAGCACAGTCAATGAGAAGTATGCATACCGTGGTTCAGCAGTAGCAGTCAGATGGAATAGCAGCGGTACCTGAGCGGCGGGAGGCCGCCTGGATAGGAAGTCCCTGGATAGATGAAGCAGCGGTCTAGCAGGTGCAGCGCACAGGTGAGTAGACCAACAGGGACACGAATTCACAGGAGTCAGCAACACGTGGAACTGGACTCATAGGAGACCCAGGAGAATGGAGATGATCCAGCAGAGGGTAGTAGATGAGATACAAATCAAATGCTGACAGGAGGGTAGAGACCAGTGGAACACGTGAAGGCGTGGAGAGTGGATCAGCAGGAGATGGAGGATAGCGCTGACCACAGCAGCAGGACTCAGCGGCACACGGAGGTAACCAGTAGCAACCACAGGAACCAACAGCGATGGGAAACAGGAGTGCAGCGCAGGGCAGGAGCTGTTGATCACGAAGTGTAGCAGATGGTAATGAAAGCGGCAGGCTCGAGGAAGTCACAGCAAAGATGAGATGAGACTGTAGTGCACGGAGGCAGCGGATAGTAATCAGCTGGCAGTCACGATGTTGAACACAGGCGAGTTGAAAGCAGGAGACTGTAGTGCACGGAGGCAGCGGATAGTAATCAGCTGGCAGTCACGATGTTGAACACAGGCGAGTTGCCAGCAGGAGACTGTAGTGCACGGAGGCAGCGAATAGGAATCAGCAAACAGACTTGATGAGAAGCAGGTGAGTGAAGTAAAAACTGGAGTGCACGGAGGCAGCGGATAGCAATGAGCAAACAGTCACATAGATGTAAAATAACGTAGAAGTGGTTTAGAAGAATGTAGTGCACGGAGGCAGCGGATAGGAATCAGCAAACAGTCATGATGATACAGTTGATGGTAGAAGTGGTATGGAACCACAGTAGTAGAAGTGGTTTGGAAACCACAGGAATCAGCAGCGCTGAATACACGAGTAATACAGGAACACCTTCAGAGACTCATGAGGAATGAGACTCCAAGATCAGGCAACGTGGTGTTGACCACAGGTGCTTAATATAGGGAGTGTTGCCTGATCTGCCAATTGAGTTAAAGGGGTATACAGTGAAGTATAGAAAAGGGCTGCGCATGCGCAGACCCTCAGGATGGTGGACGGCCACGGTTCCTAAATGTCCGGGAAGAGGCACTCACGGTCCGGTGAGTGACAGTACCCCCCCTTTTAAAGGTGGGCACAGAACGCCTGGAACCGGGCTTGTCCGGATTTTTGGAGTAAAACTTCTTCAAAAGGGCAGGAGCATTAAGATCTTCAGCTTTGATCCAAGAGCGCTCCTCAGGACCAAAGCCCTTCCAATGAACGAGGAAGTGGAGGACTCCTCGCGAAATTTTTGCATCTAGTACCTCGGTAATCTCAAAATCCTCCTCCTGATGAACTTGAACTGGCTGCGGAGCTGAGGGAGGAGTTGAGAAACGGTTGATAATAAGAGGTTTGAGCAAGGATACATGGAAGGCATTAGAAATCCGAAGACTCTTAGGAAGAAGGAGTTTCACACATACTGGATTGATAACTTGAATGATCCTATATGGACCAATAAAACGAGGGGCGAATTTCATGGATGGAACCTTCAAACGAATATTTTTTGTGGATAACCAGACACGATCTCCAATTTTTAGTGGTGGAATAGCCCGCCTCTTCTTA
Source organism: Mixophyes fleayi (assembly GCF_038048845.1). NCBI lineage: Eukaryota > Metazoa > Chordata > Amphibia > Anura > Limnodynastidae > Mixophyes > Mixophyes fleayi. The sequence continues at coordinate 165,877,264 of NC_134407.1, forward strand.
TCAGCGAAAGATTTATATTTGACAGATGTCTTCTTTAAACAGGTTCTGACCTGAGACCAGATATTTTTAAAAGTCTGACAAACAGTTTCCACCGCAGGAACTTGGGTGGGCGGGAGGGCAGGAAATTCCGGAAAAGACGGATGGTGACCGTAGACCACAAAAAATGGAGTTTTGGATGATGACTCATGGTACATGTTGTTATGGGCGAACTCAGCCCAAGGGAGTAACTCTACCCAGTTGTCTTGATTGGCTGATGAAAATATCCTTATAAAAGTCTCAAGATCTTGATTGACACGTTCGGTTTGTCCATTGGATTGCGGATGGTAAGAAGATGAGAGTGCTAATCGTATGCCCAAGGTTTTACAAAGGGCTCGCCAGAATCTGGACACGAATTGTACTCCTCTATCAGACACAATCTCAGATGGACATCCATGGATACGGAAGATCTCTTTAATGAAATGTTCAGCCAGAATAGACGAGGAAGGCAAACCAGACAGAGGGATGAAATGAGCCATCTTCGAAAATCTGTCCACTACCACCCAAATAGTGTTATGGTTCTTACTAGGTGGTAAGTCAGTAACGAAATCCATACTAATATGGGTCCATGGTTTGGACGGAATGGGTAGTGGTCGCAGCAACCCTGCTGGGGTTCTGCGAGAGGATTTGAATTGCGAACATAATTCACAGGAAGCAATGAACTCTTTGACGTCTCTCCTCATTGAAGGCCACCAGTAACTTCGAGAGAGGATCTCAAAAGTCTTGTGTTCACCGGCGTGTCCAGAAAAGCGAGAGGCATGGAACCACGAAAGGATTTTCCTCCTTAGTATAGGAGGCACAAGGGTCTTCCCAAATGGTAGCGTTCTGGTGGATGAAGCAGCCAGTGAGATACATTTGGGGTCTAGAATGGTATGGTTGGAAACCTCTTCTATATCAGAGGACGTAACAAAGGCTCTAGATAAGGCATCAGCTTTTTTGTTCTTGGCAGCTGGTTTGAAGGTAATTATTAATTCAAAACGGGAAAAGAAAAGAGACCATCTTGCTTGACGAGGGTTCAAGCATTGGGCAGACTGGAGATATGACAAGTTCTTATGATCCGTGAAGATCGTCACCGGATGGCGAGCTCCCTCCAACAAGTATCTCCATTCCTCTAGTGCGACTTTGATAGCCAGTAATTCCTTGTCCCCGATGGTATAATTTTTCTCTGCGGGTAGGAGACCCCGAGAATAGAAGGCACAAGGGTGGAATTTTTGCTGTTCCGAGCGTTGGGAGAGAATAGCTCCTAAGCCCACATTAGAGGCATCTACTTCTAGGAAGAAGGGGAGTGTCACATCAGGCTGTCGAAGGATTGGAGCCGAAGAGAAGGACTCTTTTAATGTTTGAAAGGCTTGAATAGCCTCAGTTGACCATTGCTTAGGATTAGCCCCTTTTCGAGTCAGGGCCACAATAGGAGATGCAATGGAAGAAAAGTCTTGAATGAAGCATCTATAGTAATTGGCAAAACCTAAAAAACGCTGGATCGCACGAAGAGTAGTTGGCTGGGGCCAATGTAGTACAGCATTTACTTTGTCAGGATCCATCTTCAGGCCAACTCCGGAAACTATATACCCCAAGAATGGAATCTGGGGTAATTCGAATGAACATTTTTCCAATTTACAGAACAATGAATTTTTCCGTAGCCTGGAGAGGACTTCTGCCACATGTTGGTGGTGAGAGGGCAGGTCCTGTGAAAAAATCAATATGTCGTCCAGGTAGACGACGACACATACATATAATAAGTCCCGAAAAATCTCATTGATGAAGCCCTGAAAAACAGCGGGGGCATTACATAGCCCGAAAGGCATTACCAGATATTCGTAATGCCCGTCTCTGGTGTTAAACGCTGTCTTCCATTCGTCACCGGAACGAATTCTGATTAAATTGTAGGCACCACGAAGATCCAACTTAGTAAAAATACGGGCTCCCTTGATGCGGTCAAATAGCTCAGTGATCAACGGAATGGGATACCGATTCTTGATAGTAATGGCATTGAGTCCACGAAAATCTATACAAGGGCGTAATGATCCATCCTTCTTTTTGACAAAGAAGAACCCAGCTCCAGCGGGCGAGGTGGAAGGTCGAATGAACCCACGCTGGAGGTTCTCCCGTATATATTCAGATGTAGCTTGAGTTTCAGGTAACGAGAGTGGATAGACCCGGCCCCTGGGAGGAGTCTTGCCAGGAAGAAGGTCAATCGGACAATCCCAAGAACGATGAGGAGGAAGACGTTCAGACTGAGCTTTATCAAAAACATCGGTAAATGAAGCATATTGAGGAGGGAGTCCTGGTGAAATAGCTGAGATGGAAGCTTGCTGTACCTTGAGAGGAATGACTTGGGAAAGGCAATGATGGTGACATTCAGACCCCCAAGACGTGACTTGAGGGGTGCGCCAGTCAATCTGGGGAGAGTGACACTGAAGCCATGGAAGGCCTAGGACAATCGGACTTGTCGTAACAGGAAGAATTAAAAACGATATCTCTTCATGATGCAGAGCACCAATCTGAAGGGTTACTGGAGACGTACTCTGGGTGATGAGACCGTTGATGAGACGTGATCCATCGATAGCCGTCACAGTAATGGGAGTTTTTAAGGTAATCACTGGTAGAGACCATTGATTTACTAACGATTTGGAAATAAAATTTCCTGCTGCTCCGGAATCAATCAAGGCCTGTGACTCAAAGGTTTTGGTAGCAAAGGAAATAGTCACATCAAAAGCGCAGACTTTAGATTTCATAGACGATGGAGAGGACTCCAGGGACCCTAACTTCACCTCTCCAGAACTAGTTAGGGCCTGGCATTTCCCGATCTCTTAGGGCAGGAGCTGAGGACATGAGTGGAATCAGCACAATAGATACAGAGTCTATTCTTGACTCTTCGTTTCCTCTCCTCAGAAGATAACTTGGAACGTCCTATCTCCATGGGAATCACAGCGGGTGACACTGGACGAAATTGAGGGTTAGAGCGAAGAGGTGCTTTAGCAGAAGTCGTTTTCTCAGCCTCTCTTTCACGAAATCTCATATCAACACGATGGCATAGAGAGATCAAATCTTCAAGTGACGAAGGAAGCTCTTGGGTAGTCAGTGCATCTTTAATTTTATCGGAAAGCCCCTGCCAGAAGGCGGCAACTAGGGCTTCAGTGTTCCACTGAAGTTCAGAGGCTAAGATCCTAAATTGAATGACGTACTGGCCTACAGTATGAGATCCTTGTCGCAGACGGAGGATGCTGGAAGCAGCGGAGGTCACACGACCTGGTTCATCGAACACACTTCGGAATGTAGAAATGAATTTGGCACTATCTTGTAATATTGGATCGTTCCTCTCCCACAGAGGGGAGGCCCAAGCCAGGGCTTGTCCTGAAAACAAAGAGATAAGATAGGCCACTCTGGAACGATGGGTAGAAAAATTTTGAGGTTGGAGCTCAAAATGGACTGAACATTGGTTAAGGAAACCCCTACAAGTTTTGGGGTCTCCATCGTACTTTGACGGAGTAGGCAGGTGAAGCGTGGAAGCTGTAGACACCTGGGATGGCAATAGGGAAACGGAGGAAAGCACAGGAGCTTCAGTAGTAGCTGTCACAGTCTGTCCAGATGTTCCTTGGGAGGTTAATGACTGATAACACTGAAGTAGCAGCTGTTGGCGGGCATCCTGTTGCTCCACACGGCTAACCAGATGTTGCAGCATCTCTTTGGCGGTAGGTTCCACATCTGGGTCTGTCATGGCCTGATCTTACTGTCACGGGCACTAGGAGTCTTTACCCAGGGATCACTAGATGGTAGGCTTACCAGAGCAATGTAGATGGTAATCGAATACTCTGGTAGCTAGGTGATCACGGAACATGAAATGATGGCCGATGAGATGCTCAGGAAAGTCTATGACTAGCAACACTGGTAATAATGAGGTAATAATACACAAGGAACTGTATGGACAAGGACACGTGAAGATAGTCAGTGGTCTGCGATAGCAAGTTGTACCACTGCTATAGGGAGGAGGAATGTCCAACAGAAACAAGGAGGTGATGAGAGTCAGCGGTCTGCGGGTAGCAAGTTGTACCGCTGTCTGAGTGAAGGAATGGAATCCAAGTGGAGGTATCCGGGTAGTCAGTGGTCTGCGGCAGCAAGTTGTACCACTGCTATGTGAGAGGATGATGGAACAGGTGATACCGGAAACAGGGATCAGTGGTCTGACATCAGCAAGTTGTACCACTGAATATATATGTGAGGAGGTGCACAGGGGAAGACTGCAACACAGGATATACACAGGCACCTTATACACGATCCACAGTAATATGCACAATATAGATATACATATAGATATAAATGACTGAGCAGGTCTGCAATCTAGAAAGTCTCTTGAAGTAGTCCAGCACAATTATAACACAGTCAATGATGGCAATAGACTCAGCGGATAGCAGACTCCAGAGAGAACCAAACACAGTCCAGCAAGATATGCAATACACAGCACAGTCAATGATGGCAATAGACTCAGCGGATAGCAGACTCCAGAGAGAACCAAACACAGTCCAGCAAGATATGCAATACACAGCACAGTCAATGAGAAGTATGCATACCGTGGTTCAGCAGTAGCAGTCAGATGGAATAGCAGCGGTACCTGAGCGGCGGGAGGCCGCCTGGATAGGAAGTCCCTGGATAGATGAAGCAGCGGTCTAGCAGGTGCAGCGCACAGGTGAGTAGACCAACAGGGACACGAATTCACAGGAGTCAGCAACACGTGGAACTGGACTCATAGGAGACCCAGGAGAATGGAGATGATCCAGCAGAGGGTAGTAGATGAGATACAAATCAAATGCTGACAGGAGGGTAGAGACCAGTGGAACACGTGAAGGCGTGGAGAGTGGATCAGCAGGAGATGGAGGATAGCGCTGACCACAGCAGCAGGACTCAGCGGCACACGGAGGTAACCAGTAGCAACCACAGGAACCAACAGCGATGGGAAACAGGAGTGCAGCGCAGGGCAGGAGCTGTTGATCACGAAGTGTAGCAGATGGTAATGAAAGCGGCAGGCTCGAGGAAGTCACAGCAAAGATGAGATGAGACTGTAGTGCACGGAGGCAGCGGATAGTAATCAGCTGGCAGTCACGATGTTGAACACAGGCGAGTTGAAAGCAGGAGACTGTAGTGCACGGAGGCAGCGGATAGTAATCAGCTGGCAGTCACGATGTTGAACACAGGCGAGTTGCCAGCAGGAGACTGTAGTGCACGGAGGCAGCGAATAGGAATCAGCAAACAGACTTGATGAGAAGCAGGTGAGTGAAGTAAAAACTGGAGTGCACGGAGGCAGCGGATAGCAATGAGCAAACAGTCACATAGATGTAAAATAACGTAGAAGTGGTTTAGAAGACTGTAGTGCACGGAGGCAGCGGATAGGAATCAGCAAACAGTCATGATGATACAGTTGATGGTAGAAGTGGTATGGAACCACAGTAGTAGAAGTGGTTTGGAAACCACAGGAATCAGCAGCGCTGAATACACGAGTAATACAGGAACACCTTCAGAGACTCATGAGGAATGAGACTCCAAGATCAGGCAACGTGGTGTTGACCACAGGTGCTTAATATAGGGAGTGTTGCCTGATCTGCCAATTGAGTTAAAGGGGTATACACTGAAGTATAGAAAAGGGCTGCGCATGCGCAGACCCTCAGGATGGTGGACGGCCACGGTTCCTAAATGTCCGGGAAGAGGCACTCACGGTCCGGTGAGTGACAGAGGGTTTGATTGGACTAAGATGGTATAAAGAGCCAGATGGAGGAATGTAGGAAATCTATTTTTTGCCTTGAAAAAGACTCCAGTAAAGAGTAGAAACACGTTGGAAAGTTTATTCATTTGGACCCCTATCCTGGCTGGACACATCTATTGTAGAAGGGACAGCTTACAACATCTTGATGATCCATACCTTCTTTTAAGAGCTTTTAAAATCCGGACTTTAGGTAGGGGGTACACATCCTAATAATAGGGGTTCTTTTAATTGTTACATGTATATACAAATATATGTTTTTAAGAATTTAATTGTGATATTAAAAATAATAATACACTAGTAAATTTTTTTCCATTTCTTCATTCTCACTGGTGTGAGGATATCAAATCATCCTTACACATCTACATTCCATTTGGAGGACAAGTAATCTGCAAATACATTGCAAGTATTAAAGAAAGCTTCTTTTAAGCATATTATTGAAAGAGAACTTTAGGCACATGCACATGGTTGATGAGTTCATCATTCTCTCTCACCCCTAAGAACTGGATTATTTAACCAATTTTATTGGGAACTCCTGGGACCTGTGGTGTTTGACAATATTGGTTGAATTTATTGTACTATATTGTTTTATTTTGTATTTTTCATGTAAATCCTCAAACATCACGTGAACATATAAGAAGGCCAAGTCTTACATCACATGAGCGCCTAATGTACGTATAGTTGTAAATGAGTTTATGAGTATTTGGATTTAGTGAAATCCAATATATACGGGCTGGGCAGCCTTTGGAGAAGCTCTATAATTGTACATTTTTTTCTATTGAACACAAAATCAAGAATGCATACATTATTTATTTACATATTGGTAAACCTGAGTACTTCCAACACAGAATTCAATGTACATACATTATAGCATCTCATTCTTCCAGGACACAGCTTCCTTACCATTAAAATATTCCAAATACTCCTCCTTGTTTATCTTTGCTGTTTTGCTGTCATTTCTCATCTGGGAAGATTCCAGTGGTGTCAACCCCACCAGTTCCTCAGCTTCTACAGTATGCTCCATAGTCGAAGCTGTACTGTGCATACTGGTTTTTTTTGGCCTAAGTAAGTTGTGTAGAACACAACAAGCCATCACCACCTTGTCTTTTTTGTCAAGGTAAAGATTTATGGCGGCATGGAAAATCCTAACTAAATGACTCAATATACCCAGAGCATTTTCCACTATTCACCTTGTTCTTGCTAATCGGTAATTACAGATCCTCCTTTCAGGTGTGACAGTTTTTTGGGGGAATATTTTAAAATATTACATTGCAGTGCAAAGGCTTCATCAGCTGCAATTACATAATTGTGTCCTCTACGGTTGGCCAGTGACCATCGCCTTTCCTCCCCTCTGGTAACCATATCTTACTCCCTTATCCAAGAACTCTCTGCCCCTCCCCCCTACCACTGGAACGATCTCCTGCGTTCTATCAGTCTATCCCCTAGCCTGTACAGCTTCAAACGGTTATTGAAAACTAGGGATGTGCACCGGCGACTTTTGGTGTCTCGTGTTTTGTGTTTTGGATTCGGATTTCCGCGATGTTTTGGGTTCGGATTTGTTTCGCAAAACACCTGCCGAAAGGTTTTGGTTCGGATTTAAGGTTTTGGATTCCGTTTTTTTTTGAAAAAAGCATAAAAAGTTCAAAAATCAAGTTTTTGGGCTTATTTTCACTCCTACGCTATTATTAACCTCAATAACATTCAATAACAAGCATTTCCACTAATTTACCGTGTATTCTGAACACCTCACAATATAGTTATTAGTCCAAAACGTTGCGACGAGGTATCTTTCTGGACTGCGTAGTGGAGTGGTCCCCACAATATAATAAGAAAACCATCAACTGGTCTTAATCGCACCAAAAAATGTACCTGGACTGCGTAGAGGAGTGGGTCACCACAATATAATTTAAAAACCCTGAACTTGTATGAATCGTACCAATAAATGTATCTGGACTGCGTAGAGGAGTGGGTCACCACAATATAATAAGAAAACCATCAACTGGTCTTAATTGCACCAAAAAATGTACCTGGACTGCTTAGAGGAGTGGGTCACCACAATATAATTTAAAAACCCTGAACTTGTATGATTCGCACCAATAAATGTATCTGGACTGCGTAGAGGAGTGGGTCACCACAATATAATTTAAAAACCCTGAACTTGTATGATTCGCACCAATAAATGTATCTGGACTGCGTAGAGGAGTGGGTCACCACAATATAATTTAAAAACCCTGAACTTGTATGATTCGCACCAATAAATGTATCTGGACTGCGTAGAGGAGTGGGTCACCACAATATAATAAGAAAACCATCAACTGGTCTTAATCGCACCAAAAAATGTACCTGGACTGCGTAGAGGAGTGGGTCACCACAATATAATTTAAAAACCCTGAACTTGTATGAATCGCACCAATAAATGTATCTGGACTGCGTAGAGGAGTGGGTCACCACAATATAATAAGAAAACCATCAACTGGTCTTAATCGCACCAATAAATGTATCTGGACTGCGTAGAGGAGTGGGTCACCACAATATAATTTAAAAACCCTGAACTTGTATGAATCGCACCAACTAATGTATCTGGACTGCGTAGAGGAGTGGGTCACCACAATATAATAAGAAAACCATCAACTGGTATTAATCGCACCAATAAATGTATCTGGACTGCGTAGAGGAGTGGGTCACCACAATATAATAAGAAAACCATCAACTGGTCTTAATCGCACCAAAAAATGTACCTGGACTGCGTAGAGGAGTGGGTCACCACAATATAATTTAAAAACCCTGAACTTGTATGAATCGCACCAATAAATGTATCTGGACTGCATAGAGGAGTGTGTCACCACAATATAATAAGAAAACCATCAACTGGTCTTAATCGCACCAAAAAATGTACCTGGACTGCTTAGAGGAGTGGGTCACCACAATATAATTTAAAAACCCTGAACTTGTATGATTCGCACCAATAAATGTATCTGGACTGCGTAGAGGAGTGGTCACCACAATATAATTAATAAAAAACCCTCCACGGGTCTGAATTTCCCCCAAAAAAAATTCTGGGCTGTGTAGTGGGGTGGCCACGGTACTAAGTTTGATACCTGGCCCACAATACCTCCTCCAAGTTCCAAGTGTAGTGTTTATAACATATTAACACTACACTAATTCTAGCACGTCAAACCCTCTTGTTTTAAATAATGACAGGGCATTTAACTTTTGATTAAATTTTTGTAATTTGTTGACATTTTGTTTTACTTTTTGAACATGGCAAACGACTGTTGAATGGTCACATAATGCCCAAAAAATAGTTGCAAGATGGAATTGTCCTTGGGCCCTCCCACCCACCCTTATGTTGTTGAAATAGGACATGCACACTTTAACAAACCAATCATTTCAGCGACAGGGCCTACCAAACAACTGTGGCTGAAATGATTGGTTTGTTTGGGCCCCCACACCAAAATAACAATTCATCTCTCCCTGTACAAACTAAACAGGCTCTACTGAGGAAAGATGTCGTCCTCATCCTCAACCTCTGATTCCTCTCCCCCTACAGTGTGTACTTCCTCCTCCTCACACATTATCAATTCGTCCCCGCTGGACTCCACAACCACAGGTCCCTCTGTACTATCTGGAGGGCAGTGCTGTACTTCATTGAGGAATTGATTATTCATTTTTATAAACATCATTTTTTCAACGTTGTGAGGAAGCAACCTCCTTCGCCGCTCACTGACCAGGTTCCCCGCTGCACTAAAAACTCTTTCCGAGTACACACTGGAGGGGGGACAACTCAGGTAAAATAGAGCCAGTTTGTACAGGGGCTTCCAAACTGCCTTTTTTTCCTGCCAGTAACAATATGGACTGTCTGACATGTCTATTTGGATGGTGTCAGCAAAATAATCCTCCACCATTTTTTCAATTGTGACAGCATGCAATGCAGCGACAGTAGACATGTCTGCAATGGTTGGTAGGTCCTTCAGTCCGGACCAGATGTTATCAGCATCCCCGCCAGCGGTCCTTTTAGGAAAACTGAGCTTTTTCCTCGCAGCCATAGATGTGGATGAAAATGAGGGTGGAGCTGTTGGCATGTCACGGTCCTCTTCAAAGGACAATCTCCTGACCAGAAGGTCTTTGCACCGCTGTAGACTTGTGTCCGCCGGAAACAGAGACACAACATACGCTTTAAACCGAGGATCGAGCACGGTGGGCAGAATGTATTCCTCTGACTTTAAAAGAGTGACCACCCTCGGATCCTTGCAAAGCGTACGAAGGGCTTCATCCACAAGAGCTACATGCTTTGTTGGATCGCAATGCTTTACCAGCTCCTCCCTCACTTTCTCCAGCTGCTTCTGCAACAGCCTGATCAGGGGAATGACCTGACTCAAGCTGGCAGTGTCGGAACTGACTTCTCGTGTGGCAAGTTCAAACGGCTGGAGAACCTTGCACAATTGTCGTAGGTGGCTGTGCCCATATTTAATGCCCGCACAATGTTACTGGCATTGTCTGACACTACAAATCCCCATGAGAGTCTAAGTGGGGTAAGCCACTGGGAGATAATTTCCCTCAGTTTCTCTAATATGTTGTCAGCGTTGTGCCTCTTATTAAAGCCTGTAATACACAATGTTGCCTGCCTTTGCACGAGCAGCCATTTTGTAGATGCTGCTACTGATGCAGCTGTTGCTGTTGCTGCGGAAGGGGATGCATCTACCCAGTGGGCTGTCACAGTCATATAGTCCTTCGTTTGCCCAGAACCACTTGTCCACATGTCCGTGGTTAAGTGGACAGTGGGTATAACCGCATTTTTTAGAGCACTGAGGACACTTGATCGTACTTCTCTGTACATTTTTGGTATCGCCTGCCTAGTAAAGTGGAATCTCGACGGGATTTGGTACCGGGGACACAATACCTCCATCAACCCTCTAAATCCCACTCCACTGATGGCGGACACCGGGCGCACGTCTAACACCAACATTGCAGTTACAGCCGCAGTTAAACGCTTTGCAATAGGGTGACTACTATCGTAGTGGCAGTAGTAGGCGTACCGCTGCAGGATTCCTCGGATGAATCCCGTATTGAGGAGGACTCAGTCTGGCTGCTGACTTGGGCTGCAGGACTGAATCTGATGGAGATTGTGGAGGAAGTTGACGAGGAGGGTGTTGCTGGTGTGTATCCAACTGGACCACGGGATTTAGGTGTCCCTGTACCGATGAGGGTCCTAGCCCCAGTTCCTGAACTAACCACTGAACTATGAAGGTTATTCAGGTGACGTATAAGGGAGGATGTCCCTAGGTGGGCAAGATCTTTACCCCTGCTTATTTGAGCTTTACATAAGCTACATATGGCCATACATTGGTTGTCCGGATTTGCATAAAAATAACTCCAGACCGAAGAGGTGCATTTTTTGGTCTTCTGACCAGGCATGACGATGGGCTTTTTCATCCCATGGACATCAGCTGTTTCCCCCCCTGGTGCCTCATTTACAATAACCACATCACCATCCTCATCATCAAGTTCCTCCACAGCGCCAGCTACATCATCAATAGCCTCCTCCCGAGCCACCTCTTCCCATACAGTGATGGGAAGGTCAGGCTTGACAACCACCAAGACCCTTGGACTCGCCTTGGGGATTTGTGATAATTTCTCTTTAGAAGGCAGAGTTGTTTGCTGTTTTGTTGCTGACAGCATAACTCTCTTCAATTTTTTGTAGGGGGGGGGGGAGGAGGAGGAGGGCTAAGATCCTTGGGTGAAGATGGACCACTAGTCATGAACACGGGCCAGGGCCTAAGCCGTTCCTTGCCACTACGTGTCGTAAATGGTATATTGCCAACTTTACGTTTCTCCTCAGATGATTTTAAGTTTCTCTTTTTGCTTTTTTTTGAGAACTTGGGCTTTTTGGATTTTACATGCCCTGTACTAGGAGATTGGGCATCGGGCTTGGAAGACGACGTTGATGGCATTTTATCGTCTATGTCATGACTAGTGGCAGCAGCTTCAGCATTAGGAGGAAGTGGGTCTGGATCTTTCCCTACTTTATCCTCCAAATTTTTGGTCTCCATTATATGTAGCACAAGATACTGCAGAATGTGTGAACCTGGTAATATTGCAGACAGTACCAATGGACTTATACTGCAGGATTGGTTTTGCAAATTTTGTTGTAATTGATTTTTTTTTTAATTATTTTTTTGTATTTTTTTTTATAACTTTTTTTTAATTTTTTAAACACTTGGGAATAATGGGGAAATAATTATGCCCTTAGAAGCACAGGACACAGGACCACTGGACCACTGGACTGAACAGGACACAGCACAGGACCCAGCAGCACCACTGAACTCAAAATTGACAGAGCACAGCACACAGCACCACTGGACTTTTACTGTTGAATGTGTGAACTTGTTAATATTGCAGTACCAATGGGCTTATACTGCAGGATTGGTTTTGCAAATTTGGTTGTAATTATTATTTTTTTTAATTATTTTTCTGTATTTTTTTTTATAACTTTTTTAAAAAATTTTAAACACTTGGGAATAATGGGGAAATAACTATGCCCTTAGAAGCACAGAGCACAGGACACAGCACCACTGGACTGAACAGGACACAGCACAGGACCCAGCAGCACCACTGAACTCAAAATTGACAGAGCACAGCACACAGCACCACTGGACTGATACTGCAGAACACAGCACAGCAAAGCACAGCACAGCACAGCACAGAACTAAACAGCACAGCACAGAACTAAACAGCACAGCACGAGATCTACCAGGACAGAGGACCACCCAACACACCCTCCCTCTACCCTGATCAATGCCCGAGTGAAGATGGCGGCGACTAGCGGGGAATTTATAGGATCCGAGTATCGCGAGATCCGACAGCGGGATTATGACTCAGAGCCTCGGTTTCAAGTTTTCATTTGGCGCCAATACCCGGATCTGTCTCGGATCCGACTCGGATCGGAAAGGTTCGGGTGGGCTTGGATTCACAAAATCCGAGTGCGCTCATCTCTATTGAAAACCCACCTGTTTGGAAAAGCTTACCAGTACTTCCGTTCACCATTTCACCATGTAGTATACCTCATCCTCTTTTATCCTCCATTACTTATAACTTTTGTGCTCCAGCTACACTGCGCACCTCCTCATTGGGCTCTCTACCCATAGGCTCCGCTCCTCCATTGTCTTTGCACCTCTTTCGAGGCTCTAAATCTGTTAGTTATGCCCACGCTAATGGACACAGGTTTATGCCTGCGCTGAATATACCTCTTGCACCCCAGTAGCTGCGTTGAGAGTTGTAGTGTTATTTGTTTACACTATTGTACTGTTATACCATGTACTGTCTTGTTGTTTTACCTCTGTATGGAGCTGTGGACCTCTTGTGACACCCTATAAATAATAGGATAATAATAATAATTTGTCATTTGCTGTGACATCACTGCCCCTATATATAAATCCACCATTCCACACAGTGCAATTCTGTACAACAAGTTCAAAAGACTGTCAGTCACTGCTTGCCTGCTCAGTTAGAGAAGCTCCTTCCTTCTAACATGTGCAACCTGCTGCAGGCGTTAAAAACGTGCAATTATTTCGTTAAATATAAACATTTCAGTCATATCATATTTATTATTAATCTTAGTAATACACAGTCTTTGATATATATTAATGTAAAACAGGTTTTATTTGGTCTTATGTATAGTCAATTCAAAGCCTGTAGCAAACAAATAACTAACTCCTTCCCTTCCCCAATCTCACCCAGGAGAGGGATAGAGAGAAAGCATGCTCAGTATTTTAATTTAATTCAGCGCAGCACAATGCCCCATCACCAGCCCTCTGCTCCCCTATGGTTCTTCTAACTGGTGTTTAATGCAGACATGGAGGCTATGATTAGTATGAAAACTAGACACTCTAGCCCACATACTAATCACAGTCACTCTTGCATATACTTTTCATAGGGCAGCAGGACATGAGTTTCACTCCTGTAGAAATATATTTACCAGACTCCTATCATGGTCAGAATGACTGGGATGTTGTTTTGCAGAGAAGCTATGTTGATAGGCATGTAAACAACCTGATTAGCATGCTAATTACCAAAGACATTAACGGGTATATATACTAAACTGTGGGTTTGAAGAAGTGGAGATGTTGTCTATACCAACCAATCAGATTCTAGTTCATTTATTTAGTACATTCTACAGAATGACAGCTAGAATCTGATTGGTTGCTTTAGGCAACATCTCCACATTTTCAAACCCGCAGTTTACTTTAATATACCCCTAAGTCTCTCCTAGGCAGATACACTTTAAATAGACTGTACATAACTAAAGAGGACCTGTCACAGAATTGTTAGGCCCTCTTGCATAATGAAAGGGTGATGTCAAAGCTCGGACTACAATCTATTCAAACTAACTTGATAAATGTCAGCTGAAATCTACTGCTCACAAGTAGATATGCTAGAAATAAATTTAGGATATGCTCTTTTTCTTTTTTACCAGAAATCAGCAGAAATGTTAATAATACTAGTATGCAAATATATTTTAATACAAATGTGTGTTTTCTTTTTTAAGATCATAATAATGAGAAATTTTATCTAAATATATATTGAATCATTTTAGAGAATTAAATTTATTTTGGATACCATTCATTTAGTATTGTTATCGTTAGCTCTTAATGTTGCTCTTGCTGCCTATTGGGATATTTTAGTTAATGTATTAAAAAATATGTAATGGCATCAATAGAAGCACCTTCCTTATTTTTTTTTACAATGAACTAAACTGTGGTGTTAAATTACTTTAGATTTTAACGCGTTTTATTCATGTTTTGTGGTGCCTATCTGTCCAAGTATATTTCCGTGAAAATGAAGAAAATCCATGCTGTGCAGCAAATCAGTAATTGCTTTAGAAGATTTCAAAAATTGTCAATTGCAAACGAATCTCCCAGCCAAGCTGGAGCCAGCGGGATAGCAAATGCTCCATAACATGTGGAGAGAAGTGACAGTGCCTGGCAGCAGGCAAACAAATGGATGTAAGCAGGGCCTGAAGGCTTGTAGAGCGAGATAGTGTTTGGTCTTACAATCCCTCTCAATTATTGAATGATCTCAGAGCCAGTCCGCTAAATTGCAGACCACTGTATGCTATTTATCAGGAACACCGACTGGTAAATCTGCACTTTCTTTTCCTTCTGCTAAATTATTTTCTCCCCTCTTGAACATTGATAACAGGCAACATGAAAAATACTAAAAGATGTCTATAATGCACCATTTTATTTAGACTAATTCAATAAAAGCCAAAAGGAGCAATGAAAAGAGGTTTAGTATGTAGTCTGATTTCTATGCAGATCATAAATTCAAGCAGTGACTTACTTAACTGTTAATAAGAATTAAAGAATGATTGGATATGGAAGAAGAGCATATTTCGTAATCTTTTTTGACGCAGGTAAAGTTGCAGAGTCAGTTTTACAACCTATGGTCCAGGCTCTTATTTAACAAATAGACAAACTAGGCCTATGCCTATTCAGCATACTTGCCAACTTTGGAGAGCATTCCTTCGGGAGATCTCCAAAGTTGGCCGTGGCGTGGGGGCGTGGTCACGCTAATCACATCATTAGACCCTGCCCCCTTTTATACAATGCCATTTTCGGTCTATTATAGCAGGGCAGGATTCGGGGGTTGCCCTGCTCTCCCAGGAGTCTGGGAGAGCTGCCAAAAATTCAGGAGTCTCCCTTTTGCTATTAAGCAACTATGCTATTCAGTGAAGAGCAGAGAAATTATCTTGACTTCATTAACTACTTCAATGTTCTTTTGCAACTATTTTTACCAAGTAAGCATGAATAATTGAGGGATGGGGACAAAAGCACATCGAGGGCCTGAGTCATTAAGGAGAGCAAGGCAGAAAAAGGAGTAAATTTGCTCCTGGGCAAACCATGTTACAATGCAAGGTGTGCAAATTAGTTTATTATTTTGCACATAAGGAAAATACTGGCTGCTTTTTCATCTAGCACAAAAATACTTGATAGCTCTTTTCTTACACTGAAATTTAAAGTTGATCTAGGACATGCCCTACCCCAACGATAAATCTGTCCCCACATTTTAAATTTACCCCCCCTCCTCCAATGCGACATAGTTTTGCCAAGGTGCAAAGTTACTCCTTTATTTTGCTTTGCTCTCCTTAATGAATCAGGCCAAGGGTGTGTAATTACATTTTTTACTCACAATGCAAAGGTGTCAGCTCTAAATACATATGTCGGGTCAGTATTGAACTAATAATTAATTCCTAATATAATATCAAAAAAGTTGTGCAAAATAAATCATCATACTTCAATCCATCTCACTTTTTAGAGTTGTGTCCCTTTTTTAACTTCAACCCCATAGGCCAAATACCACTTATAGGAAACTAGCTGATTCACTCACCCCAACCCCATTAGTAGCATAGGGTTAACACATGTCTCTATATATACGTGATATTATCAGCAGCTGAAAAATTAATGATGAGAGTATACACTGGTGGTGGAGAGGATTCCATTGGGGAGAGGAGAGCAAATTATGTCCTGTTGGTAATAAATCTAATGATGTGCATACTATATGAGGGATAGGAAATACAGCATAACATACAGCTGACATTAACCCCCTCGTGTACATGGGATACACTACACGTATGGGACAGATTTTTCTATTTCACATATCTATTTGACATAAATATTTTGGGGCCTGAGTTATTAAGGAGAGCAAAGCAAAAATATGGAGTTTGCTCCTGGACAAACCATGTAGCACACAAATACTTGATAGTTTTATTTTTACACTGAAATATTTTATTTACATTGAAATTTAAAGTTGATCTAGGACATGCCCTATCCCAAATATAAATCTGTCCCCACATTTTTAATTTACCTCCCCCTACAATGCAGCATGGTTTTGCCAAGGTGCAAACTTACTCCTTTTGTATGCTTTGCTCTTCTTAATGACTCAGGCCCTTTGGTGTTTTTTCATTGCAATATATTGATCATGTTCAAAATTTTGGAGTTAAGTGGTAATAATTGGCCAGTTAGTGAAGGCAGCACTCTATGCATCTGCAAATTAGCCAACAAATATCTCTACTTTTATTTTTGTCTTAAATGCAGGTTAAATTTATGTTTAGTCTTTTGCTGTGTGACCAGTGAGTTTAGTGGCAGCTTGATGGTTGAGTGTAGGGATGTTCCTATATGAGGCAGCTCTCTCAAGCAGCAAGTTTTGGGGGGCCAGCTAGATAAAGAGCACCCATTTAAAGAAAATGCATATTTTCTATCTGCAGAAGCCTACATTAGTGCTTTGCACTATGTTGGTAGATTTTTTAATAATTAAAGTCACAATATTTAGCTTTTACAGTGAATTCAACTTGAATTCAAATATTTATAACACTTTGTATAAGGGTTGAGAAAACACCATTTCAGGCGGTTATTTACAGATTGCAAATTGCACAGTGTAAATTCTCTTTAGTTATATCACATTCCTTGATTTGCGCTGATACACTTTGATATTCACCAAAGGCCATTCATTTCTGGAGCAAGATGGTGCGTTTACAGAGTTTGCACCATCTAATGGAAGGAGATTTAGAGTCAAGCGAGGGTGTTTGGTGAACAGTGCAAAAATGAGATTTCATTTTGCAGAACAACAGTTAAGTTACATAAAAGTTTATTTGGTGCCCCCTGCTATTATCTAATGGGAAAAATCCATTTTCTCCTTTATTTGGAGATAGCAGCATGGCACAGTGTGATGTAGAAGGGGGGGGAGCATCATGGCACAGTGTGATGTAGAAGGGGGGGAGCATCATGGCACAGTGTGATGAAGAAGGGGGGGAGCATCATGGCACAGTGTGATGAAGGGGGAGAGCATGGCACAGTGATGAAGAGGAGGGGGGGAGCAGCATGGCACAGAGTGATGAAGCGGGGGAACAAAATTGCATACAGTGATGAAGGGTGGGGCAGCATGGCACAGTGTGATGAATAGGGCCAGGTGAAGGGGGAAAAGCAGCATGGAGGGCATGTGATGGCACAGGGCGCTTGTGGCAATGAGGTCTCTTTATTAAATGTGACAATGAATTATTTAATGGCAGTGATGGTTGTGGGAAATAGGTATATATATATATGAAATGTAACTACTATTAATTTATTGCTGGGGCTGTTTTTAGGGAGGGAAATAGGTTTATTTTTTAAATGGGAATACTACTATTATTTTATTGTTTGGGCTGGAGGAAGGCCTAATTATTAATCGTGGAAGCTATTGATTTAACGCTGGAGCTGGTTGGAATTTTCTAAATGTTCCCATTTTTTTTCCATACAGGCAGGGCCGTAACTAGGGCGCAGTTTAGGAATATTTTAGGTTCATTTGGTTAAAATTGAGGGCTGGGGGGCGGCATTTGTCTTTCTCGCCCCAGGCGCTAGAATTCTAAGTTACGGCTCTGCATATAGGGCCCCCAACATTCAGGGACCCAAACAAGCTGCAACTAAAGAAACCAGCAGCCACAGGTGGTGAAAGTGACAAGAACAGGTAGGAGAGAGCAGGACAGTCTGAAATGTTGTGATTCTAGTGAGACAATCCCAATTGTTGGTGACTTTTCTGCCCAATGTAAGGGACAGGCCAAGCCTGTGAACTCTTTATGTACACACTGCATTCTTTATTTACTACACTATGGTGCTAGATGTCTTTTGTGCCAATGGTGTACACAGCAATGCAGGTTTTTTTCTGTAGGAGGGTGGCCCAGCACTTTTCTCCTGCTAGCCACGGCCCAATTGCATGACTACTCATACTTATGCGCAGCTGCGTAAATTTTTTTACCATGCTCAACTATAAGGGAGGCGCCATGAAGTTTCTGTACCAGTGTCCTGAATTCCTCTTGGCAGTTCTGCACATGATAATGGGGATTAAATGTCGCTCTCTTGCAGTATGTTGCCTATGCACCCAATGGAATGTCTTGTATACAGGAAGTGCTGATTCATACTGAAAAAAATCAAGGCAACCCTACTTTCTGGTTTCTTCTCTCAGGTCATCTAATTGGAGATGCCGCATAAGCAAACCAAGGCCATGGCAACCAAACAAGAGTTGATCCACATTGCTACATGTTTATGACCAGGCCACCATCAGATGTCTTGCACTTGCTCTTGAAGCTTTGACAACCTGCTGCTGATGTCTTAATCTCTGTTGTTGCCCAGACAGATCTTGGAATGTTGGGACCCTGTTGGAAACGGTATAGGTATTATTTACTTCCTGCAAAGCTGAGTATCAAAGGGACACTTCTTCCCCCAACATTAAATCAATAGCACCTATAGTTAATAAATAGGCCTCCTGACCCCCACCGAACTCCGCCATTAAGCTATTAGCCTCCACATTTAATAGAGAACCCATATTGTATTATTAGCCCCTGCAATACTGTAATAGGCCTGATCATTAACAATTACACATTTAATAAACATGTTAATATCTAACTAATAGATCCTATCAGCAGTGTATATATATATATATATATATATATATATATATATATACACACATATATACATATATATATATATATATATATATATATATATATACATATATATATATATATATATATATATATGTATATATACATATATATATATATATATATATATATATATGTATATATATATATATATATATATATATATATATATATATATATATAAAACTCTTGTTTTGGATTAATGAGTGTGTGTTTGTGTTTGTATCTCTACTGTACAAAAGTTTTAGGCAGGTATGGAAAAATTCTGCAAAGTAAGAATGGAATGCTTTCAAAAATAGAAGTGTTAATAGTTTATTTTTATCAATTAACTAAATGCAAAGTGAATGAACAGAAGAGAAATCTAAATCAAATCAATTTTTGGTGTGGCCACCCTTTGCCTTCAAAAAAGCATCAATGTATCAATTGTTCTAGGTACACTTGCACACAGTTTTTGAAAAAACTCGGCAGGAAGGTTGTTCCAAACATCTTGGAGAACTAACCACAGATCTTCTGTGGATGTAGGCTTGCTCAAATCCTTCTGTCTCTTCATGTAATCCCAGACAGACTCGATGATATTGAGATCAGGGCACTGTGGAGGCCATATCATTACTTCCAGGGCTCCTTGTTCTTCTTTGCAATGAAGACATTGGCTGTATATTTGGGGTTGTCGTACTGCTGCAAAATCAATTTGGAGCCAATCAGATGCCTCCCTTATGGTAATGCATGATAGATAAGTACCTGGCTATATTTCTCAGTACGAGAACACTATTAATCCTGACCAAATTACCAACTCCATTTGTTGAAATGCAGCCCCAAACTTGCATGGAACCTCCACCATGCTTTACTATTGCCTGCAGACATTCATTATTGTACTGCTCTCCAGCCCTTCGGCTCAGAATTGGAAAAAACAGTGAGATCCAGGTACACCCATCTACTGTTCAGAGAAGTCTGGCCAGAAGTGGTCTTCATGGAATAATTGCAGCCAAAAAGCCAACCTTCAAGGTGGAAACAAGGGCAAGTGACTCAACTATGCATGAAAAATAGGAACTGGGGTGCAGAAATGGCAGCAGGTGCTCTGAACTGATGAGTCAAATTTTGAAATATTTGGCTGTACTAGAAGGCAGTTTGATCACTGAAGGGCTGGGGAGCGGTACAGTACAAAAAGAGCAGAACACCATTTAATGCGATAATCCGCCCAAGAGGTATGCCAAATCACCTATCCATCAAAACAACAACTTTTGGATTAGTGTACTAGTCTCTTGTCAATGACGAATTCACCTATTTGCTGCAAAATTACCTGAGTGTAAGGGAAGTGTCCCACCCTCCAATTAGAACTCACTTAATACTAGAGATGGTCACTGACCCCCTTGTTTTGGTTTTGGATTCGGTTTTGGATCTGGATTACCATCGTGTTTTGGTTTTGGTTTTGCAAAACCGCCATTGCGTGTTTTGGTTTTGGTTTTGGTTTTGTTTGGTTTTGGTTTGCTATTTTGTTGGAAATTCAATGTTTTTGGGCCTAAAATAACCCAATTTAGTGCTCCAACTGTTTCATAGATAAGTAATCTAATTGTAGAGGTAATAAATCATCCAAAAAACAGTTTAATTCCTGGTAGGTAGGCCTTCATTTATTCTACACACAAAACAGATTGTCTTCCTCTCCATCTATGCATATTGGCAATGCAGCCATCGTCTTTGGATGTATATTACACCCTTCACTTATAGTAATAAGTAGTTACTGGTAGATACTACTGACAGATATGATTTTCGACAGCTGAAAATATTTATGCACAATTATGGGGGACACCCCAAAAGCACTGGGGAGTGCCAAATATTAAAAAAAAAATAATAAACCTCTATCCTCCTCTCTTCTCTAGCGATTTTTGTTACAGCAATTGCAAGAAGAATATTGGATTCTCTGTCCCTGCTCTAATCAGCCTGTGACTACACCCTGCTCTCTCCCTCTGTCAAATGGCGATGGATTGCTGTGGAGGCGTGTATTTATAATCTTGAAGTATCGCCAGAACCGAGCCCCGAGATCCGACGACGTCACGATGACGTTCGGCCTCGATTTGGATTCAGAGCGGGCGGGAGAGTACCGAGCGGTACTCGGATAGGCAAAGTTCGGGTGGGTTCGGTTCTCGGGGAACCGGACCCGCCCATCTCTACTTAATACACTCAATGTCAGGCCCACAAACAGAGGAAGCTACCTATATACAAACAAAGGAAGATTAGTTAGCAGCAATCTGATACAGCATGTATAATGACTTTTACACGTAGTTAATGGTATGCCAAAAATAGCTGGGTAGAAGTTTGATTCACTCTAATAGTCTGTCCAAGCTTCAAACTCTCAATGTCTAGAGAAATACAGAAACAATGTCTCAGGTCATTCTCTGGGCACTGCAACATTAGTATACATCAGTATTCAGAGGCAATATTAACAGATATTAACCAGTACTTTGATAAACTCACTGTTTCTCACAGTGAGTTCAAGTGGATATAAATGTCTCCAGTGTCAACTATGTTTAAATAAATTTCTTCATTATCACCTTTCACCATTGCCACCTCACATGCAGATTGTGTCCATCTCATAGAGAAAAGACAGAAAATCAATACATGGTCAAAGTATCACAGCATTAAGGAGTCTATTTGTGACCCAGCACGATAGGCCACACAATGAAGTACTGCTGCAATGTAGCCCAGTGTAGACCCCTCTTCAGCGATGTAATTTACCCAGCAAATAGAGTAAGTGCTATATGCGTATTGCTTTCTCCCAGGAGGGATCCAGCAAAGTCAGAGAGGATCCCATTGAAAAATACCAGTAATGCCACCCTGAGACGGCATAGCTTTTCTTAGCTTAATAAATTAACTAATGCTGCTGTCCCCTTAGAGGTCTACTGGGACAGTGGTAACTGCTGGTAATTAGGTTAATGCCCCTTTTAAGCTCCTGATAAATAAGAAAAGGTGGTGAAAGAGCCTTTTGATAAAATTTATGCCAGCATTTTGGCTCTTCAACACTTGTAAAATAGGCCACTAAATAGTAAAACAAATACACTTAATGAGTAGATTACAATATGCCTGTCACACAGTTCTGTGTTGGTCACACTTCCTTTCCCTAGCTCCAGAATGAGGTCTGTGTCGTCCTACTTGTTTAGCTGCCATCTCTTTTTTCTACAGTATTGGCCCCAGTCATGCCAGAAATGTTAAACCAGCTCTGTGCTGTTGGTTAGTCTGTATTTTCTGCACGTTTCGTTGGTCATCTGACTGCATCACGGTAACTAGTTATGAAGCCACTTTCTATTCTGGATTGAATGCTCCATGAACTAACTACAGCTGGTAATTGTAATGCACACAGCAACTTCCGTATCAAAGATAAACTATCTCAAACTTCTTGTGGAAATAATAAAGTTGTATATTGGGATCTACATCTATTGGGATTAACAAGCTCAACTGAGATTTGGCACCATTACTTTAATAATAAGAGATTGGTTGGAATGCTTTCCTATTATCTTCCAAAATGTTACAAAATTAGTGTTTCTTTTTTCAGTACGGCTGTGCACATATATCTTCTACACTCAAAAACTTTTACCAGAGTGTATTTCTATTCAGAATCTCAGATGTATCTCTGAAAACTATTGTATTTGATGTCATACTGCATCTCCAGGGGAACCAGCGTACCTCTCCCCAAGTCAATGGTGTTTGCTAGATTCAGTGCTAGCAGATGTCATATGTAAGACTACTGAAAAAGAGTTTGGGTCCGGGTGTAGTAACTTCTTGTCCCCCTCTGCTAAAGCTGGGGGGAGCGGTGGTGTGTGACTGCATGGACCAGTAGGAAACTGCAATCAGTTACACGGACCAGTTTTAGGACAAAATAATTATCACCCATTTTACCCACCTATAAGCCAGCACTGAATGGCCCCCAAGGCAGCCCAAGGTACTTTGTACTATTGTTTTGTGGAAGCTACCTTCATTCATATAGCCATGTGGCCTCTGTACATGTAAGGTGGGACTGGTAGCTAGGCATGTAATGGGTGTGGCATGTAAGGTGGGACTGGTAGCTAGGCATGTAATGGGTGTGGCATGTAAGGTGGGACTGGTAGCTAGGCATCTAATGGGTGTGACATGTAACGTGGGACTTGTAGCTAGGCATGTAATGGGCGTGACATGTAAGGTGGGACTGGTAGCTAGGCATGTAATGGGCGTTACATGTAAGGTGGGACTGGTAGCTAGGCATGTAATGGGTGAGACATGTAACGTGGGACTGGTAGCTAGGCATGTAATGGGCATGACATGTAAGGTGGGACTGGTAGCTTGGCATGTAATGGGCATGACATGTAAGGTGGGACTGGTAGCTTGGCATGTAATGTGCATGACATGTAAGGTGGGACTGGTAGCTAGGCATGTAATGTGCATGACATGTAAGGTGGGACTGGTAGCTAGGCATGTAATGGGTGAGACATGTAACGTGGGACTGGTAGCTAGGCATGTAATGGGCATGACATGTAAGGTGTGACTGGTAGCTTGGCATGTAATGGGTGTGACATGCAAAGTGGGACTGGTAGCTAGGCATGTAATGTGCATGACATGTAAGGTGGGACTGGTAGCTAGGCATGTAATGGGTGTGACATGCAAAGTGGGACTGGTAGCTAGGCATGTAATGGGCATGACATGTAAGGTGGGACTGGTAGCTAGGCATGTAATAGGTGTGACATGCAAAGTGGGACTGGTAGCTAGGCGTGTAATGTGCATGACATGTAAGGTGGGACTGGTATCTAGGCATGTAATGGGCATGACATGTAAGGTGGGACTGGTAGCTTGGCATGTAATGTGCATGACATGTAAGGTGGGACTGGTAGCTAGATGTCACTCACCGGACTGTGAGTGCTTCTTCCCGGACATTTAGGAACCGTGGCCGTCCTCCATCCTGAGGGACTGCGCATGCGCAGCCCTTTCTAAACCTTCAGTGTATGTTCCTTTAACTTAATTGGCAGATCAGGCAACCTCCCTATATTAAGCACCTGTGGTCAACACCACGTTGCCTGATCTTGGAGTCTCATTCCCCATGAGTCTCTGAAGGTGTTCCTGTGTTTCCTCGTTTATTCAGCCCAGCTGATTCCTGTGGTTTCCAAACCACTTCTACCTCTGTGGTTTCCAAACCACTTCTACTACTGTGGTTCCCATACCACTTCTACCATCTACTGTATCATCGTGACTGTGAGCTGATTCCTATCCGCTGCCTCCGTGCACTACAGTCTTCTAACCACTTCAACTCTACCATGTATTATTGGGACTGTTAGCTGATGCCTATCCGCTGCCTTCGTGCACTACAGTCTTTCATCCACATCCACTCACCTGTTCATGATTGTGACTGTTAGCTGATTCCTATCCGCTGCCTCTGTGCACTACAGTCTTCAACCTGCAACTCGTCTGTGTTTCATCATCGTGACTGCTAGCTGATTCCTATCCGCTGCCTCCGTGCACTACAGTCTTCAACCTGCAACTCGTCTGTGTTTCATCATCGTGACTGTTAGCTGATTCCTATCCGCTGCCTCCGTGCACTACAGTCTTCAACCTGCAATCCGTCTGTGTTTCATCGTGACTGTTTGGCTGATTCCTATCCGCTGCCTCTGTGCGCTTCAGTCTTCAGTTCTTGTCTACTCTCCCGGGTTTCCTTGAGTCTGCTGCCACTATTGCTACCCGCTGCTCTCCGTGATCAACAGTTCCAGTTCAACTCTGCTCTCCCGTGTTCCATCGTTACTGCACCTGCTGGTTGCTATTGGCTACCTCCGTGTTCCCGCAGAGACCCGCTGCTGCTACTCCTCAGCGCTACTCATCCATCTGCTGCTGATCCGCTCTCCACGCTTTCCTGTGTTCCCTGCTGGTCTACCTACCGGTGCGCTGCACCTACTAGACCACCTCTTCACCCATCCAGGGACTTTGCATCCTGCCGGCCTCCTGCCGTTCAGGTATCTCTGCACTCCTGTCTGACTGCCTTCTCCTGAACCACGGTATGCATACTTCTCATTGACTGTGCTGTGTATTGCATACCTTGCTGGACTGTGTTGGTTCTCCTCTGGAGTTTGCTATCCGCTGAGTCTATTGCCATCATTGACTGTGTTATCTCGTGCTGGATTACTTCAAGAGACTTTCTATATTGGCAGTGTTGTTCAGTCATATATACATTTATATTGTGCATATTACTGTGGATCAAAGTCAAGGTGCCCGTGTATATCTTGTGTTGCAGTCTCTCCCCGTGCACCTCCTCACATATATATTCAGTGGTACAACTTGCTAGTGGCAGACCACTGACCCCTGTTTCCAGTTTCACCTGTTCCAGTATCCTCTCACATAGCAGTGATACAACTTGCTAACGCAGACCACTGACTCCCCGGATACCTCCACTTGGATTCCATTCCTTCACTCAGACAGCGGTACAACTTGCTATCCGCAGACCGCTGACTCTCATCACCTCCTCGTTTCTGTTGGACATTCCTCCTCACTATAGCAGTGGTACAACTTGCTACCGCAGACCACTGACTACCTTCACGTGTCCTTTGTCCATACAGTTCCTCGTGTATTACTACCTCCATATTGCCAGTGCTGCTAGTCATAGACTTTCCTGAGCATCTCATCATCTGCTATTTCCTGTTCCGTGATCACCCTGCTACCAGAGTACCATATTACCACCTATACTGCTCTGGTAAGCCTATCACCTGGTGATCCCTGGGTAAAGACTCCTAGTGCCCGTGACAGTAAGATCAGGCCATGACAGACCCAGATACGGAACCTACCGCTAAAGAGATGCTGCAGCATCTGGTCAGCCGTGTAGAGCAACAGGATGCCCGCCAACAGCTGTTACTTCAGTGTTATCAATTGTTAACCTCCCAAGGAACATCTGGACAGACAGTGACAGCTACTACTGAGGCTCCTGTGCTTTCCTCCGTTTCCCCAGTGCCATCCCAGGTGTCTACAGCTTCTACGCTTCACCTGCCTACTCCGTCAAAGTACGATGGGGACCCCAAAACTTGTAGGGGTTTCCTTAACCAATGTTCAGTCCATTTTGAGCTCCAACCTCAAAATTTTTCTACCCATCGTTCCAGAGTGGCCTATCTTATCTCTTTGTTTTCTGGACAAGCCCTGGCTTGGGCCTCCCCTCTATGGGAAAGAAACGACCCAATATTGCAAGATAGTGCCAAATTCATTGCTACATTTCGAAGTGTGTTCGATGAACCAGGTCGTGTGACCTCCGCTGCTTCCAGCATTCTTCGTTTGCGACAAGGCTCCCATACAGTAGGACAGTATGTCATTCAATTTAGGATCTTAGCCTCTGAACTTCAGTGGAACACTGAAGCATTAGTTGCCGCCTTCTGGCAGGGGCTCTCCGATAAAATTAAAGATGCACTGACTACCCAAGAGCTTCCTTCGTCACTAGAAGATTTGATCTCTCTTTGCCATCGTGTAGATATGAGATTTCGTGAAAGAGAGTCTGAGAAAACAACGGCTGTCAAAGCACCTCTTCGTTCAAACCCTCAATTTCGTCCAGCTCCATCCTCTGTGATTCCCATGGAGATAGGACGTTCCAAGTTATCTTCAGAGGAGAGGAAACGAAGAGTAAAGAATAGACTCTGTATCTATTGTGCTGATTCCACGCATATGCTCAGCTCTTGCCCTAAGAGATCGGGAAATGCCAGGCCCTAACTAGTTCTGGAGAGGTGAAGTTAGGGTCCCTGGAGTCCTCTCCATTGTCTATGAAATCTAAAGTCTGCGCTTTTGATGTTACGATCTCCTTTGCTACCAAATCCTTTGAGTCACAGGCATTGATTGATTCCGGAGCAGCAGGAAATTTCATTTCTAAATCACTAGTGAATCAATGGTCCCTACCAGTGATCACTTTAAAAACACCCATTACTGTGACGGCTATAGATGGATCACGCCTCATCAATGGTCTCATCACCCAGAGTACGTCTCCAGTAACCCTTCAGATTGGTGTACTACACCATGAAGAAATTTCGTTTTTAATTCTTCCAGTTACGACAAGTCCGATTGTCTTAGGCCTTCCATGGCTTCAGTGTCACTCTCCCCAGATTGACTGGCGCACCCCTCAAGTTACGTCTTGGGGGTCTGAATGTCACCATCGTTGTCTCTCTCAAGTTATTCCTCTTAAAGTACAGCAATCTTCCATCTCATCTTCCTCCCCGGGACTCCCTCCTCAGTATGCTTCATTTGCCGATGTGTTTGATAAAGCTCAGTCTGAACGTCTTCCTCCTCATCGTTCTTGGGATTGTCCGATCGACCTTCTACCTGGCAAGACTCCTCCCAGGGGTCGGGTCTATCCTCTCTCGTTACCTGAAACTCAAGCCACCTCTGAGTACATACAGGAGAATCTCCAGCGTGGGTTCATTCGACCTTCCACCTCTCCCGCTGGAGCTGGGTTCTTCTTCGTCAAAAAGAAGGATGGATCATTACGCCCTTGTATAGATTTTCGTGGACTCAATGCCATTACTATCAAGAATCGGTATCCCATTCCGCTGATCACTGAGCTATTTGATCGCATCAAGGGAGCTCGGATATTTACTAAGTTGGATCTTCGTGGTGCCTACAATTTAATTAGAATCCGTTCCGGTGACGAATGGAAGACCGCGTTTAACACCAGAGATGGGCATTACGAATATTTAGTAATGCCCTTCGGGCTGTGTAATGCCCCCGCTGTTTTCCAGGGTTTCATCAATGAGATCTTTCGGGACTTATTATATGTATGTGTCGTCGTCTACTTGGACGACATATTGATCTTCTCACAGGACCTGCCTTCTCATCACCAACATGTGGCAGAGGTCCTCTCCAGACTACGGAAAAACTCATTGTTCTGTAAATTGGAAAAATGTTCATTCGAGTTACCCCAGATTCCATTCTTGGGGTATATAGTTTCCGGAGTTGGCCTGAAGATGGATCCAGACAAAGTAAATGCTGTACTACATTGGCCTCAGCCAACTACTCTTCGTGCCATCCAGCGTTTTTTAGGTTTTGCCAATTACTATAGACGCTTCATTCAAGACTTTTCATCCATTGCATCTCCTATTGTGGCCCTAACTCGGAAAGGGGCTAATACTAAGCAATGGTCATCTGAGGCTCTCCAAGCCTTTCAAATCCTCAAAGAGTCCTTCTCGTCTGCTCCCATTCTGCGACAGCCTGATGTGACACTCCCCTTCTTCCTAGAAGTAGATGCCTCTAATGTGGGCTTAGGAGCTATTCTCTCCCAACGCTCGGAGCAACAAAAATTACATCCTTGTGCCTTCTACTCTCGGGGTCTTCTGCCCGCAGAAAAAAATTATACTATCGGGGACAAGGAGTTGCTGGCCATCAAAGCTGCATTAGAGGAATGGAGATACTTGTTGGAAGGAGCTCGCCATCCGGTGACGATCTTCACGGATCATAAGAACTTGTCATATTTGCAATCTGCTCAATGCTTGAACCCTCGTCAAGCAAGATGGTCTCTTTTCTTTTCCCGTTTTGAATTAATTATAACCTTCAAACCAGCCGCTAAGAACAAGAAAGCTGACGCTCTATCTCGAGCTTTTGTGACGTCCTCTGATGTAGAAGAGGTTCCCAACCATGCTATTCTAGACCCCAAATGTATTTCTCTGGCTGCTTCATCCACCAAAATGCTACCATTTGGGAAGACCCTCGTGCCTCCTACTCTGAGGAGGAAAATCCTTTCGTGGTTCCATGCCTCTCGTTTTTCTGGACACGCCGGTGAACATAAGACCTTTGAGATTCTCTCTCGTAGTTACTGGTGGCCTTCAATGAGGAGAGACGTCAAAGAGTTTATTGCTTCCTGTGATTTATGTTCTCAGTTCAAATCCTCCCGCAGAACTCCAGCAGGGTTGCTGCGACCACTACCCATTCCGTCCAAGCCTTGGACCCATATTAGTATGGATTTCGTTACTGATTTGCCACCAAGTAAGAATCACAATACTATTTGGGTAGTGGTAGACAGATTTTCGAAGATGGCTCATTTCGTCCCTCTGTCCGGTTTACCTTCCTCGTCTACTCTGGCTGAACATTTCATTAAAGAAATCTTCCGCATCCATGGATGTCCGTCTGAGATTGTGTCAGATAGAGGAGTACAATTCGTTTCCAGATTCTGGCGGGCCCTTTGTAAAACCTTGGGCATACGATTAGCACTCTCATCGTCTTACCATCCGCAATCTAACGGACAAACGGAACGAGTCAATCAAGATCTTGAGACTTTTATTAGGATGTTCTCTTCAGCCAACCAAGACAACTGGGTAGAATTGCTCCCTTGGGCTGAATTCGCCCATAACAACATGTACCATGAGTCATCATCCAAAACTCCATTCTTTGTGGTCTACGGTCACCATCCGTCTTTTCCGGAATTTCCTGCCCTCCCGCCCACCCAAGTTCCTGCTGTGGAGACTGCTTGTCAGACCTTCAAAAATATCTGGTCTCAGGTCAAAACCTGTTTAAAGAAGACATCTAACAAATATAAGTCTTTCGCAGATAAGAAGAGGCGGGCTATTCCACCACTAAAAATTGGAGATCGTGTCTGGTTATCTACCAAAAATATTCGTTTGAAGGTTCCATCTATGAAATTCGCCCCTCGTTTTATTGGTCCATATAGGATCATTCAAGTTATCAATCCAGTATGTGTTAAACTTCTTCTTCCTAAGAATCTTCGGATTTTCAATGCCTTCCATGTGTCCTTGCTCAAACCTCTCATCATCAACCGTTTCTCGACTCCTCCCTCAGCACCGCAGCCAGTTCAAGTTCATCAGGAGGAGGATTTCGAGATTACTGAGGTATTGGATGCAAAAATTTCGCGAGGAGTCCTCCGTTTCCTCGTTCATTGGAAGGGCTTTGGTCCTGAAGAGCGTTCATGGATCAAAGCTGAAGATCTTAATGCTCCTGCCCTTCTGAAGAAGTTTTATTCCAAAAATCCGGACAAGCCCGGTTCCAGGCGTTCTGTGCCCACCTTTAAAAGGGGGGGTACTGTCACTCACCGGACTGTGAGTGCTTCTTCCCGGACATTTAGGAACCGTGGCCGTCCTCCATCCTGAGGGACTGCGCATGCGCAGCCCTTTCTAAACCTTCAGTGTATGTTCCTTTAACTTAATTGGCAGATCAGGCAACCTCCCTATATTAAGCACCTGTGGTCAACACCACGTTGCCTGATCTTGGAGTCTCATTCCCCATGAGTCTCTGAAGGTGTTCCTGTGTTTCCTCGTTTATTCAGCCCAGCTGATTCCTGTGGTTTCCAAACCACTTCTACCTCTGTGGTTTCCAAACCACTTCTACTACTGTGGTTCCCATACCACTTCTACCATCTACTGTATCATCGTGACTGTGAGCTGATTCCTATCCGCTGCCTCCGTGCACTACAGTCTTCTAACCACTTCAACTCTACCATGTATTATTGGGACTGTTAGCTGATGCCTATCCGCTGCCTTCGTGCACTACAGTCTTTCATCCACATCCACTCACCTGTTCATGATTGTGACTGTTAGCTGATTCCTATCCGCTGCCTCTGTGCACTACAGTCTTCAACCTGCAACTCGTCTGTGTTTCATCATCGTGACTGCTAGCTGATTCCTATCCGCTGCCTCCGTGCACTACAGTCTTCAACCTGCAACTCGTCTGTGTTTCATCATCGTGACTGTTAGCTGATTCCTATCCGCTGCCTCCGTGCACTACAGTCTTCAACCTGCAATCCGTCTTTGTTTCATCGTGACTGTTTGGCTGATTCCTATCCGCTGCCTCTGTGCGCTTCAGTCTTCAGTTCTTGTCTACTCTCCCGGGTTTCCTTGAGTCTGCTGCCACTATTGCTACCCGCTACTCTCCGTGATCAACAGTTCCAGTTCAACTCTGCTCTCCCGTGTTCCATCGTTACTGCACCTGCTGGTTGCTATTGGCTACCTCCGTGTTCCCGCAGAGACCCGCTGCTGCTACTCCTCAGCGCTACTCATCCATCTGCTGCTGATCCGCTCTCCACGCTTTCCTGTGTTCCCTGCTGGTCTACCTACCGGTGCGCTGCACCTACTAGACCACATCTTCACCCATCCAGGGACTTTGCATCCTGCCGGCCTCCTGCCGTTCAGGTATCTCTGCACTCCTGTCTGACTGCCTTCTCCTGAACCACGGTATGCATACTTCTCATTGACTGTGCTGTGTATTGCATACCTTGCTGGACTGTGTTGGTTCTCCTCTGGAGTTTGCTATCCGCTGAGTCTATTGCCATCATTGACTGTGTTATCTCGTGCTGGATTACTTCAAGAGACTTTCTATATTGGCAGTGTTGTTCAGTCATATATACATTTATATTGTGCATATTACTGTGGATCAAAGTCAAGGTGCCCGTGTATATCTTGTGTTGCAGTCTCTCCCCGTGCACCTCCTCACATATATATTCAGTGGTACAACTTGCTAGTGGCAGACCACTGACCCCTGTTTCCAGTTTCACCTGTTCCAGTATCCTCTCACATAGCAGTGATACAACTTGCTAACGCAGACCACTGACTCCCCGGATACCTCCACTTGGATTCCATTCCTTCACTCAGACAGCGGTACAACTTGCTATCCGCAGACCGCTGACTCTCATCACCTCCTCGTTTCTGTTGGACATTCCTCCTCACTATAGCAGTGGTACAACTTGCTACCGCAGACCACTGACTACCTTCACGTGTCCTTTGTCCATACAGTTCCTCGTGTATTACTACCTCCATATTGCCAGTGCTGCTAGTCATAGACTTTCCTGAGCATCTCATCATCTGCTATTTCCTGTTCCGTGATCACCCTGCTACCAGAGTACCATATTACCACCTATACTGCTCTGGTAAGCCTATCACCTGGTGATCCCTGGGTAAAGACTCCTAGTGCCCGTGACACTAGGCATGTAATGGGCATGACATGTAAGGTGGGACTGGTAGCTAGGCATGTAATGGGTGTGACATGTAAGGTGGGACTGGTAGCTAGGCATGTAATGGGTGTGACATGCAAAGTGGGACTGGTAGCTTGGAATGTAATGTGCATGACATGTAAGGTGGGACTGGTAGCTAGGCATGTAATGGGCATGACATGTAAGGTGGGACTGGTAGCTTGGCATGTAATGGGTGTGACATGCAAAGTGGGACTGGTAGCTTGGAATGTAATGTGCATGACATGTAAGGTGGGACTGGTAGCTAGGCATGTAATGGGCATGACATGTAAGGTGGGACTGGTAGCTTGGCATGTAATGGGTGTGACATGTAAGGTGGGACTGGTAGCTAGGCATGTAATGGGTGAGACATGTAACGTGGGACTGGTAGCTAGGCATGTAATGGGCATGACATGTAAAGTGGGACTGGTAGCTTGGCATGTAATGGGCATGACATGTAAGGTGGGACTGGTAGCTTGGCATGTAATGTGCATGACATGTAAGGTGGGACTGGTAGCTAGGCATGTAATGTGCATGACATGTAAGGTGGGACTGGTAGCTAGGCATGTAATGGGTGAGACATGTAACGTGGGACTGGTAGCTAGGCATGTAATGGGCATGACATGTAAGGTGTGACTGGTAGCTTGGCATGTAATGGGCATGACATGTAAGGTGGGACTGGTAGCTTGGCATGTAATGTGCATGACATGTAAGGTGGGACTGGTAGCTAGGCATGTAATGGGCATGACATGTAAGGTGGGACTGGTAGCTAGGCATGTAATGGGTGAGAAATGCAAAGTGGGACTGGTAGCTTGGAATGTAATGTGCATGACATGTAAGGTGGGAGTGGTAGCTAGGCATGTAATGGGCGTGACATGTAAGGTGGGCCTGGTAGCTTGGCATGTAATGGGCATGACATGTAAGGTGGGACTGGTAGCTTGGCATGTAATGGGCATGACATGTAAGGTGGGACTGGTAGCTAGGCATGTAATGGGTGAGACATGTAAGGTGAGACAGGTAGGGCATGACAAGTGAGAAACAGGTGGATTTGATATATTATATTTATTGTCATGAATGTGTAAGGTGAGGTGATGCAGTGCTGGACAGTGGGGTGTACTGGGCATACACAGGGCTGCCAAGAGGAATTCAGGGCCCGGGTACAACAAACTCATGGGGCCCCCCCATAGTTGAGTAAGCCCTAAAAATTTTTTGCGACGCCTAACGGCGGCGCAAAAAACACGACGCGGGTTTGGTCATACATTCAGGGGCGTGTCAATGCGCCATTGGGGCGTGGCTAGCCTAACGACGGTGCAAAAATTTTCGGGAATGTGGTCATACATTTGGGGCCGTGGCAATGCACCGTTGGGCGCATAGCTAGCACATCAAAATCACTAGGTCCTGAATTCACCACAGCGTCACATATGTCCAAGCACTCCTGACTTTTAAGACATCCAGCACCACAGTGTAGTATACAAAGAATGCAGTGTGTACACAAACAGTTCAGTCTTGGCCTGCGCCCACTGGGCTCACCAAACATTGGCATTGTCCCTACTAGAATCACAACATTTCACACACTATGCTGCTCTGTCCTACCTGTTCTTCTCACTTTCTCCACCCGAGGCTGCTGGTTTCTTTAGTTGTGGCTTGCCTGGATCTTGGAATGTAGAAGGACCTATTTGGGAAAAAAATGGCTACATTTAGAAAATTTCAGTCAGACGCAGCGTTAAATCAATAGCACCCACGATTAATAATTAGGCCTTCCTCCAGCCCCAACATTAAAATAATAGAATTCACATGTAATAAATAAACCTATTTCCCGTCATGCAAACAGCCTAGCAATACCTATTTCCCGCAACCATCACTGCCATTAAATAATTCATAGTCACATTTAATAAATAGACCTCATCCTCCCCAAACTCACCTCCACATTCAATAGGCCCCAAATCACCCCATCTTAAATTAATAATCCCCACTATTAAATTGCCTCACCATCACCCTACAAACAAAATAGCGCCCATTAATTAGCCACCACCTACCGCACACACACTACATTGCAACAAGCCCCATCACAACTACACTGCGCCCTCCATGCTGCTTTCCCCCCTTTTTATTCACTCTGTGCCTCTTTGCCCCTTTTTTTTATAACTCTGTGCCTCTCTGCCGCTGTTTTCCTCCTCTGTGCCTCTCTGCCCCTGTTTTCCTCCTCTGTGCCTCTCTGCCCCTCTTTTCCTCCTCTGTGCCTCTCTGCCCCTCTTTTCCTCCTCTGTGCCTCTCTGCCCCTCTTTTCCTCCTCTGTGCCTCTCTTTTCCTCCTCTGTGCCCCTCTTTTCCTCCTCTGTGCCCCTCTTTTCCTCCTCTGTGCCCCTCTTTTCCTCCTCTGTGCCCCTCTTTTCCTCCTCTGTGCCCCTCTTTTCCTCCTCTGTGCCTCTCTTTTCCTCCTCTGTGCCTCTCTTTTCCTCCTCTGTGCCTCTCTTTTCCTCCTCTGTGCCCCCTTTTCCTCCTCTGTGCCTCTCTTTTCCTCCTCTGTGCCCCTCTTTTCCTCCTCTGTGCCCCTCTTTTCCTCCTCTGTGCCCCTCTTTTCCTCCTCTGTGCCTCTCTTTTCCTCCTCTGTGCCCCTCTTTTCCTCCTCTGTGCCTCTCTTTTCCTCCTCTGTGCCTCTCTTTTCCTCCCCTGTGCCTCTCTTTTCCTCCTCTGTGCCTCTCTTTTCCTCCTCTGTGCCTCTCTTTTCCTCCTCTGTGCCTCTCTTTTCCTCCTCTGTCCCTCTCTTTTCCTCCTCTGTGCCTCTCAGTTTCTTTCCTTACCTTTTGTCAGCTTCTTTCTTTTCTTCTCTTCTCTTCTGTCTTCTCTTCTTTCTTCTTCTTTGGTCTTGTCAGGCTGCGGCGCTCCTCACTGACTGACTGCCGGGCGTGACTTGATGACGTCACGCCCGACAGTCAGTGTGAATGGAGAAGACAGGAGAGGAGGGACGCGGCGCCGCGGTCACGTGAGTATTGATTTTTTTTTTTTTTTTTTTATTTCTTATAGCTCCCCCCACCAACGCCCCCCCCCCCCTCCCCCTACCCCGCGGGAATTTTTTTTTTAAAAAAATAAAAATACGCAAAATACAAAAAAATAAAATAAAAAAAAAAAATGACAAAAAATAGCAGCAAGGGCCCGGCCCGGGCCCCCTGGCATGGCCGGGCCCGGGTAAAATGTACCCGCTCCCCCCCCCTCTCGGCGGCCCTGGGCATACATAAGGCAGGGATATACAAGGTAGGCAAAATAAATCCAGACATGAAAACAAAATGTATGGAAGACCCTGCTCATGAGATCTAGGTGGAAAATGGCACTGCTGATATATACAGAGCTAGTGACTCAGAGTGCAAATTGTGACAGTATTGAGGATGTACCAGCGTGAGTAGTATAGGTAGGAACAGTGTACACTCTGATAAACAAATTGGTTTTCAGAAAGCATTAAATATTTGAAGACTAGGGGAGAATATGGTAAGGAATTCCATAGGTTTGTAGCAGCAGGGAAGAAGTCTTGCAATCAGGAAAGAGAGCTGATTATCAGAGAAGCTGAGGTGCAGGACAGAGGTAGATCTAAGTATTTGAGGAAGGTCAGTCTTGCAGCGGCATTTAGAGCAGATAGATGGGTAGGAGAGAGATGAGAGAATGATAAGAGATTTGGTTGCATCTTGGGTAAGAAAAGAACATATTCTACCAATATTTTGAAGGTAAAAACGACAACACTAGGAGAAACCTGGAGAAACTGAGGAAATTATGGTGTTGTTGACAATAAGAAATTTGAGAATAGGGGAGGTTGGTGACTCTAGGATGGGAGGAGGGAAGACGATAAGCTCTGTTTTTTATATATTGAGCTTTTGTTTGGGCATCACCAGGTAAGGTACTATCGGGGCACATAGCACTTCAGGCTTCAAGATTAACTTTTGGCCAGATGATCTGGTGATGGCCCATCACTTACAGGGACCCATTTAAGCACCACTGTGTTCATGGGCATCTACACCTAGTTTTAGCCAAAAGGCAGGTAAATAGTTTTAACTTATTACTGAGATTAAGGGTAATATGCGCCTTTTTGAAGGTGAGTGGGCTGCATATGTGACTCTTGAAGTAAATCAGGCTGCCCGTTGTTTATGTCATTGAGCTAGCCCTTTCTGGACTGATCTATGAAAGCACAGGATCTTTCTGCAGCGCAAAACCCAGTATACATGTTCATATTTACTATAAAGGTACATGAAGGTACACGTGCTAGTCATTTATTTAGTTTATTTTTACTGTTTTCATCTGCATTGATTAAGTCTATAACTGGAGCTAATTTTGTGTGGGCTCCCTTTGGGGCTACTGAATATTTAAAATACTGATTAGCCTACGTCTTACAATCCACCCTTTGCATTAATCCTGGTTCCCATTCCTTCCAAACTACACACTGCGCACCTTGCAAAAGTGTAAACATCATAGTCCAATCTCCCGTCTCTTTAGTGCTTCCCCTTTCAATCACGTAAGTGAAATTTCACCTCTGTACTGCTCCACAAAGCAAGACACACATAGGCACCTACTCTGTAAATAGCTAGAAACGCCTTCACTCTCCCCAAACCCTCTCTGCCTATACAAACTGCTGCTAGCCCACAAATACCGCCATCCCAAATAACCTGTATATTGTGCATGCAGTGTACTTCATGTTACTCATAACTAGAGATGGGCGGGCTCGGTTCCCCAAGATCCGAATTCATCTGAATTTAGCCTATCCGAGTACCGAGCCGAGCACGCTCGGTACTCTCCCGCCCATTCGGATTTGAAATCGAGGCTAAACGTCATTCGTATTCGTATTTCTGAGCTCGGTTCTCGCGAGATTTGAAAAGCATAAATACCAGCCTCCACAGCAATCCATCGCCATTTGACAGAGGGAGAGAGCAGGGTTAGGTCACACTGGCTAGATCAGCGCAGGGACAGATCAGTATTTGGACACACTATTGTTTGTATGCAATACCATTGTCATTTTAATACCAGTTGTTACAGCAGTAAGAGAAGGATAGAGGAGGGTTTTTTTGTGCAGTTTGTGGCACTCCAAGTGCTTTTGGGGTGTCCCCCATTCTTTTTCATTAATATTTCTGGCTGTCAAAAGTCCTGTTTGTCAGCAGTCTAAAAAAATATTATTTAGCACTCCCAAGTGCTTTTGGGGTGTCCCCCATTCTTTTGCATTAATTTTTCTGGCTGTCCAAAAAAACTAAAGTCCTATTTTGCAGCAGTGTCAAAAAAATATATTTAGTACTCCCAAGTGCTTTTTGGGTGTCCCCCAGTCTTTTGTATTAATATTTCTGGCTGTCAAAAGTCCTGTTTGTCAGCAGTCTCCAAAAATAATTTGTAGCACTACAAGTGCTTTGGGCTCATAATGGATTCAAAGCAGTCCACATATGAGCAGAATCAGCAACCAGGTTCTGTCACCAGTCCTGATGGTAGTGTTCCCAGTACGTCATCTGGGAAAGGCGATGTCAAACTACACAGTCTTTTGAAATCAGTCAAAAAAACACACACCAAATAAAATTTACCGTGTTGAAGCAAAAAAGAAGTGTAACTGAGGAAAAGTTAAGTGCCGATAAAAAAAAATTGCCAACATGCCATTCTACACACGCAGTGGCAAAGAGAGAATAAGGCCTTCACCTTTGTCTATTAGTGGCAGATCAAAATTTTTTACCAAGCCTACAAGTGGTGCACAACTACTGTTACGCGTCAAAGCCGACCTGCAAGATAACAGTAAGACATTAGAGGATAATGTTTGCTCTGAATCAGAAATGACACCAATCCCTGTGGAGAGTCCATCCAACAGTGAGATGTCTAATCGTTAGCATTCTGTTAGTGTACCCATAAAGAGGGACCCTTTCAGCAGTTCTGCTGATGTGTGCCTGAACAGCCCGAGTGTAGCCGGTGATACACCAAGTGAGGATGACACTTTGGAATTAGAAGAGGATGAGTGGGAGATTTGGGTAGCCGACGAGGGCGCTGATGAGGATGCGGTTGATTGTGTAAGTCCTGCGCCAGAGGCAGCAGGGTGGCACCAGTGGCAGCAGTTCTGGCACGTGAGGTTCTGGCACCAATTTGCACTTTCCAAACACAAGCAGAGATGACGCAGGTGGCAGACCACAAGAGTTTGACATCTGGGCTGGTTTGAATTTTTTGGTATTTTATACATGTGGAGGGGGGCCTAGAGAGACAGAAACCAAACTGGCTTTCTCCATTTCAATTAATATTGTACAGTCTATAACAGCTGATTTTTTTGTATTTTCTACAACTGGAGGGGGGCCTAGAGAGACAGAAACCAAACTGCCTTTGTCCATTTCTTTACATATTTAAGTATAAGTGTAGGGTGTAATATACATCCAAAGACGATGGCTGCATTGCCAATATTCATAGATGGAGAGGAAGACAATCTGGTTTGTGTGTCAAATTAATGAAGGCCTACCAGGAATTAAACTGTTTTTTGGATAATTTATTAGCTTTACAATTACATTACTTATCCAAAAAACAGGTGGAGCACTAAATTTGGTTATTTTAGGCCCAAAAACAATGATTTTTAATCAAAATAGCAAAACAAAACCAAACAAAACCAAAACACGCAATGACGGTTTAGCAAAACCAAAACCAAACCACAACGGTAATCCAGATCCAAAACCAAAACCAAAACCAAAACACGGGGGTCAGTGAGCATGTCTACTCATAACATTTGTACATGAGAAGCTGCATCTACTAACCAACTGCCTACCCAATATTAAAGTTTGGATTCAAGCTGAGAAACAATAGGAATCATTTTACATTACTGTGTTCTTTATTTTATCTTTTAACCTGTGATTTTGATTTGAGTTTTAGTTTACGTCTTTACCTTCTGCATAAATATATTGAGTATTGATGAATTTATGGGGCTTTATATGAATATTTCCCTATATTAATTACAATGCTTTCGTTGTTGATTTTAGCTTCTACAAAAGATTTGATTTCCTTTTTCCCACCCAATATGTGCGAGGAGAGAACTATTACTTTGAGATTTATATTATACAGTCTGCTCTGATGGAAAATGCATCTCACATACAAGCAGAATCATGGTGTCCTGAGTTAACCCTAGACTGAGTTTTCCTCAAATCTCTTCTTAAATTTCACCCATCAACAAAAATATTCTTCTGTGCTAACAATACCTCTACACCTATACATGGTAAACTATGCACTAATACCAAATTAAGTAGCTGCTTAGCATCTGGGACATCGTTAGTCTCACTGACCTCAGTCAGCATACAAACAAAATCAATCTCTGGACTGAACATGGGTGTACGACCGTAGAGTGGGATTAAGAGGGAATAGGGCCACATACCTCAACATTCCTGATTGGAAAATCTGGATGTAGCACCCAATTTACTGACCGCTAATTCTTTGCATCAGTGAATTACTCAATTTAGATTGCAATCCTTAGGGCTTATTGTGTGTTTTGAGATGGAATTGGAAGACTTACCACCTTGACTACAGACAGGAAAAAAAAGGGTCATCCTTAGGGAAAAGTTTGCCGAGCACCACCATTTGTGTTCCATTCAAACTGATTGCACCATGCTCTTCGAGTGCTGATCTACGCTGAGACTCTAGGGGAGGTGAGCAGTATTTGGGGCTGTGCTGGCCTGAAATTGGAGAAGGAGGCTTCAGGTTTTAGTCAGCACTGTGCAGAGACTGAGAGTAATGGCAGGCAAACTGGAACTGATAGTGCACCAAAACTGATACTGCCGGTTTGGCTGCAGTGACTACACAGAAGGGATATCTAACTAGAGGGACTAGAGGCCAGATACCTGTGAAGAATGTTGTTCACCTGGACAGAAAGATAGAGACCAGGTGACAGAGAGAGAGTGAAAGAAACAGTGCAGGTCAAGGCAGAGCAACAATCCCCAACGTGAGTAGCTGTCAACCTTGAGTTGTACTTGTGAAACCCTGGCAATTATATTTACTCTCCTAGACCAAGTAATATGCTGTGTTTGGGCACACTCATATTTGTAATATATTTTTTTGCAAGTGGTTGACACTCATATTGAATGTGTCAGTTTCACACAGAATATACTACAGACCTATATTTCCAATAATCATCTGAAGTGCATTAGAATGTGATATATGTTGAACAGATTGCAAGACAATTGTCAAAGTACTAATCTGTGGAACAGATATGTCTCGCCATGGCACTTCTCTGGATAATTCCTTTGCAAAGCTGCACAGCATTTGGTCTCATGGGCAAACAGATTGCTTGTTTGGTTAACTAAGCAAGTCTCCACTAGTCAAGGGCAGATGATAAGTGGAATGTCAGTGAGGGAATCTTGTCGTTGGTGCCTTGTAAGAGGCATCATAAAAATATTCTGGGTCCCAGTAAATATTTCCAGAGTAGTACAGACAGTATTCTGTGTGTTCATTGAGTATCATGCCACATTGTTTTGCCTTCCTCTGGGTCACACAATTAGAATTTATGAAAGGTTAAATGTGATGGATATGTGTCTTTTTTCAACTGTACTAACTATGTAAATCTTTGCAACATCCAATTTATTTATACATAAGACTGAATATACACTGCTCAGTCACAGCATCAAAACCACTGACAAATGAAGTGCATAAAACTAATCATCTCTTTACATTGTCAAGTGGTGGGATATATTAGGCAGCAAGTGAACAGTTAGTTCTTGAAGTTTATGTGTTGGAAGCAGGAAAAGTGGGCAAGTATAAGGATCTGAGTGACTTTGACAAGGGCCAAATTGTGATGGCTAGACCACTGGGTCAGAGGATCTCCAAAACGGCAGGTCTTGAGGGTTGTACCCAATATGCAGTGGTTAGTATCTGCAAAAAGTGGTCCAAGGAAGGACAACCAGTGAACAGGCGACATTGTTATAGGCGCCCCAAGCTCACTGATGTGTGTGGAGAGTATAGGTTAGCCTGTCTGGTCCAATCCCAGAGAAGAGCTACTGTAACACAAATTGCTGAAAAAGTTAAAGCTGGCTATGATAGAAAGGTGTCTGAACACACAGTGCATCACAGCTTGCTAGGTATGGGGCTGCGTAGCCGCAAACTGATCAGAGTGCCCATGCTGATCACTGTCCACAACCATAAGCGCCTACAAGAGGAACGTGAGCGTCAGAACAGGACCATGCAGCAATGGAAGAAGATGGCCTGGTCTGATGAATCAAGTTTTCTTTTACATCATGTCGACGGCCGGGTGCTCGTGCTTCGTTTCCAAAATCTGTGTGATGCACTGGAAAAACAAGTCTGAGCCGTGGCCCCACCTCGCAACTTACAGTACTTAAAGGATCTGCTGCTAACGTCTTGGTGCCAAATACCAAAGAAAACCTTCAGAGGTCTTGTGGAGTCCATGCATCAATGGTTCAGAGCTATTTTATTGAAACGAGGGGGGACAAACACAATATAAGGCAGGTAGTGTTAATGTTGCGACCGATCAGTATACGTATTTTTATATATCAAACAATAAATGTAAGTCTTTGTCCGGTACTGAGAATGGCTGCTCAGACAAGGTACCAGCGCTGGGGATCTGCACCCCAAAAAATAGATATATAAACAACCACAATATTGCGATGGTATAACCAAGTCTGCCACAAAGTACTTATGCACACATTATCTATTAAAAATATTTTATGAAAACAATATGTAAACCACATAAAAAATTGGTAATGAATTCTAACCACATAAAAACATGTGAAATTGTATCAGTGCCACATAGGACAGATCACAACGTAGGTGCACCTACAAAAATGTCCAAAAATAGTATTCAAATATAGTGCAATCCAGCTACTTTTAACAATACACTCCCTTTATTGGTGCATTATATCGCAGGAGGATTCTCCATCAACCAATGTTTTCTCACACCGCATATGTCACTGCAGTATAGAGCTGTTATTAAATGTTTCAGAGGAGAAAAAACTACAACGCTGTTGACGGATCCCACTTGATTCCATACAAGGTAAAAACAAGTCTCTTACCAGGTTCCTGGCGATATTATAAAGAAAGACCGATACCTTCATTCGGTTGTGGATCCTTTAGTTAAATTATTCTCCTTGTTCTTAGTGAGCATGTCTTATCTGACGCATTTCCTCAGAGATATGGTTAGCAATGAAAGTCCTTTATACACACCACAAATTGCAGACAATTAACACATGTTGGGAGCAAAATCTTGAGTTTACCCGGATTATCTAACCATCAAGTTTTCTGTGTGGAGACTGTGGGAAGTTCCTGTGTACACCCGAGGGGCTGGATCTATAGCAATCAGTGTAACCTATAACTAGAGATGGTCACTGACCCCCGTGTTTTGGTTTTGGATTCGGTTTTGGATCTGGATTACCGTCGTGTTTTGGTTTTGGTTTTGGTTTTGCAAAACTGCCATTGCGTGTTTTGGTTTCGGTTTTGGTTTTGTTTTGCTATTTTTTTGGAAAATCCATGTTTTTGGGCCTAAATTAACCCAATTTAGTGCTCCAACTGTTTTAGAGACAAGTAATCTAATTGTTGAGGTAATAAATCATCCAAAAAAACAGTTTAATTCTTCGTTGGTAGGCCTATTCTACACACAAAACAGATTGTCTTCCTCTCCATCTATGCATATTGGCAATGCAGCCATCGTCTTTGAATGTATATTACACCCTACACTTATAGTTAAATATGTAAAGAAATGGAAAAAGCCAGTTTGGTTTCTGTCTCTCAAGGCCCCCCTCCACTTGTATAAAATACCAAAAAATTCAGCCATTATAGACTGTACAATATTAATTGACATGGAGAAAGCCAGTTTGGTTTCTGTCTCTCTAGGCCCCCCTCCACTTGTATAAAATACTAAAAAATTCAGCCATTATAGACTGTACAATATTAATTGACATGGAGAAAGACAGTTTGGTTTCTGTCTCTCTAGGCCCCCCTCCACTTGTATAAAATACAAAAAAATCCAGCCGTTATAGACTGTACAATATTAATTGACATGCAGAAAGCCAGTTTGGTTTCTGTCTCTCTAGGCCCCCCTCCACTTGTATAAAATACTAATAAATTCAGCCGTTATATACTGTACAATATAAATTGAAATGGACAAAGGCAGTTTGGTATCTGTCTGCATCAGATCCTCTCTCCACTAGGAGTAAAATAGAAAACTATTCAGCCGTTATATAATCTAGAATATAAATAGAAATTGAGAAAGGCAATTTGGTATCTGTCTGCATCATAATCATCAACATCATCATTAGCGCCCTCATCGCCTACACAAATCTCCCCCTCATCCTCTTCTAATTCCAAAGTGGCATCCTCAATTTGGGTATCACCGGCTACACTCGGGCTATTAAGGCACACATCAGCAGAATGCTCACGATTAGACATCCCACTGTTGGATGGACTCTCCACAGGGATTGTTGTCATTTGTGAATCAGAGCAAATATTCTCCTGTAATGCCTCACTGTTATCTTGCAGCTCGGCTTTGACGCGTAACAGTAGTTGTGCACCAATTGTAGGCTGGGTAACTTTTTGGGATCTGCCACTAATAGCCAAAGGTGAAGGCCTCATTCTCTCTTTGCCACTGCGTGTGTAGAATGGCATGCTTGCAATTTTTTTTTTATCGTCACTTAACTTTTGCTCAGTTACACTTCTTTTTCGCTTCAATACAGTAAATTTTTTTTTGGTTTTTGTTTTTTGCACTAATTTGAAAACACTCTGTTGTTTGACATCGCCTTGGCCAGATGACGTACTGGGAACACTAACATCAGGACTGGTGACAGAACCTGGTTGCTCATTCAGATCATATGTGGACTGCTTTGAATCCATTCTGAGCGCAAACCACTGGGGAGTGCTAAAAATTATTTAGTAGATACTGCTGACAGATATGACTTTTGACAGCCAGAAATATTAATGCACAATTAGGGAGGACACCCCAAAAGCACTGAGGAGTGCTAAAAATTATTTAGTAGATACTGCTGACAGATATGACTTTTGACAGCCAGAAATATTAATGCACAATTAAGGAGGACACCCCAAAAGCACTAAGGAGTGCTAAAAATTATTTAGTAGATACTGCTGACAGTTATGACTTTTGACAGCCAGAAATATTAATGCACAATTAGGGAGGACACCCCAAAAGCACTGAGGAGTGCTAAAAATTATTTAGTAGATACTGCTGACAGATATGACTTTTGACAGCCAGAAATATTTATGCACAATTATGGGGGACACCCCAAAAGCGCTGGGGAGTGCCAATTATGAAGAAAAAATAATAAACCTCTATCCTCCTCTCTGCACTAGCGATTTTGGTTAGAGCAATTGCAAGAACAATATTGTATTCTCTGTCCCTGCTCTAATTAGCCTATGACTACACCCTGCTCTCTCCCTCTGTCAAATGGCGATGGATTGCTGTGGAGGCGTGTATTTATAAAGTTGAAGTATCGCGAGAACCGAGCCCCGAGATCCGACGACGTCACAATGACGTTCGGCCTCGATTTGGATTCGGAATGGGCGGGAGAGTATCGAGCTGCTCAGCTCGGTACTCGGATACCCAAAGTTCGGGTGGGTTCGGTTCTCGGAGAACCGGACCCGCCCATCTCTACCTATAACAGATAAGCTTGTTTTTGATTGATTTATTGTGAGTGCACATTTTATATGATTTTCTGATTAAATACCTGCTATTTGAAATACTACACCATA
Organism: Mixophyes fleayi; assembly: GCF_038048845.1. Lineage (NCBI taxonomy): Eukaryota > Metazoa > Chordata > Amphibia > Anura > Limnodynastidae > Mixophyes > Mixophyes fleayi. The sequence continues at coordinate 165,922,137 of NC_134407.1, forward strand.
TGGCACATTATCTTGTTTCCCCATATCTGATGAGTGGAGGAGAGTTTTTGTGATTGGTGTATGACTAAGGAGCAGATATACAGATGTGATGATTATGCGGTTTTTCTGAGAAATATCGTGATACCTGGGAAGCTGGTTATATTACATTGGAAGCAGTTATACAGATAAACGGTTCCTGCTTCTGAATGAGAACATTCTATGCAGATAAGCAATTTATTAATTTTCTGGTGTGTTTACATATGGTGATGGGCTATCACAAACACACACTAGGCCTTTTGATTTTCCTGTTTTTCTGTCTTTTCTATGCATACAAGACTGGACTTATAACCTTGGTCCAAGAGGACTATCCAGAATCTTGAGAAACTTTCTATTTATGACTTATATATTTATCCACTGAACTTTGGCTTATTTTCCAATATCATCACACCTTGTGCGCCGATTCCTGCACTATACCTATCTATCTATCTATATATATATATATATATATATATATATATATATATATATATATACACATAGAAAAATCAACTGTAAGGGTGCCTAAAGTTTTGCACATTAACATTTTTATTTTTTCAATCTGTTAAGTTCGGCAAATATATATTATTTGATGCCAGAGAATGGTCCTTTTAAAATCGCAGATGGAAGATGACCTATAAAAGCTTGTATGTGTATTTGTCTTCCAATCCCACTTACAGACAGCACTGAAGCCAATGTGGCCAAACTGAATGATGATCGGATATTAGTATTTAAAGAAGATATGAATGAATATAGTGTGGCACAGGTAACTAATAGGACGTGCCCAGCAGGACAACATGCTATCCGTTCCCGACGCCCAGGTGGAAATTAACAGACTGTTGCAGACCGAGCTCAGTCAGCTCTGACAAAGTGAGCACAAACCTGCTATCTTACAAAAGATGACCTCCTCGGACGACATTGAAGCGTATTTGTAGTTGTTTGAAAGGACGGCTACCCGACTTAAGTTGCCAACAGGTGAATGGGGGGACAAACTGGCTCTTTATTTGACAGGTGAAGCCCAGTGGGCCTATATGGATGTGTCTGAGGACCAGGCAGCGGACTTCCAGCAACTAAAGGCCACAATTTTGGTGTGGATAAAAGTGACAGGGCCGAGAAAGTGCAACGATTTCATGACTGGTAGTTTAGACTGGGATCCACAACACATGCCGAGCTGACAGACATAGCAAAGTTAACAAAAAGTTGGTTAGAGACCCTGACTGTAATACATCTGTCAGAATGTTAGAAATCCTGGCTATCGACCAGTGCGAGCGGAACCTAAGTCAGGAATTACAGAGATAGGTTCTACAGACCGCCCCACGGTTGTTTGAGGAGCATGTAACAGCTATTGACCGGTGTTACGCCGTTCTAAAATGTATCCCGGTGAGCCGAGAAAATTGCCAGGCTTAACTCCAGGCCAAAACAACACCAGAGGTTGGGACAGACCACAAATTGACCCCAGTTTGTTTTTTTGAGCGTGGTGACCAGGGGCACTTCCGGAGGCATTATCCAAATCATCCAGAACCAACAAACTGTTCGGTAGTTAGACTAGACCCAAGCTTCCTGCTTGTATCACCATATCCTCATCCACGGGGAATCCTCTGCTGTTCCGAATGGCTGTCCTGATGCAGCAACAGGCGGTATTGGCTTTGGTGGACTCAGGTAGTGAACTCATCTTGGTATCCGGCACTGTGGTTCCAGAAGGCCTGTCGACCCGGCTTCCGTCAGTGAAAGTCCTATGCATTCACGGGGTCACCGAGGAATATGACCGTATCAATCTTCCCATTACTGTGAAGGGACGAACAGTGCAAGTGATAGGAGCAATAGCTCTAACCCCCCTAATTCCGGGGCGAGACCTTCCCCTGTTCTGGGAAATTATTTCTGACCGGATCAGTCAGGACATGATGGCAACTGAGTCATTGGCCGGACATCCGACCCTAATTGACCCTGTCTTTCATTCTCCACTTCTGTAATGATTTTAGGAAACTAAATAAGGTGTCTAGATTTGACACATATCCGATGATGCGGGTGGATGAGCTAGTGGAGAATCTGGCCAGCAGTCAATATCTGACTAACCTAGATTTAACAAAAGGGTACTGGCATATACCACTCACTACCTCAGTCAAACTTAAAACAGCCTTTTCGACACCTGAAGGGCTGTTCCAGTACCGGGTATTACCAATCGGCCTACATGGGGCGTCAGCCATGTTCCAGCGGGTAATGGATAAACTGTTAAAGCCTCAGCAGGAAAATGGGGGGGGCAGGAAGTTGTTGTACCGGGGCCCTGAATTCCTCTTGGCAGCACTGGATGGGATTACATACCAGGTACAATGAGGGATGTATAGGGGAGCAATACGGGAGAGGGGTTATGAGGGAACAGTATGGGGGGATATAGGGGAACAGTGCGGGGAGGGGTATATGGGAGACATGCAGGGGGGATATAGGGGAGCAATGCAGGGGGGGGATTTATGACAACAAACTGAAGGTGGTGAAAGTTCTGCAATGTCTTAGTAAAATAAATTCTTAATACTATGAAAGCACAGAAGCATATTCCTTGGCTTAAAACAAATGAAAACTTCATCCTGGGGTTTTTGTCCATTCAGTTAAAATCCAGAGTTTGTGGGGGTAATGAAACTTTTCATTGGTTGAAAGATTATTTGCTTAAAGGTTTATTTTCTAAGAGCAGAATAACTAATTTTTTACACAGGAATAGATCGCAGCGAGGGAGCTGCTCTGCTACGCATGAAACCCTGACCCGAAACCTGTCTTCTACGCATGATTTAGCACCAGGTTCCCAAGGAACATGAGTTGCCGGGGAGTGGCTCCGCCGCGTTCATTGGTGGGGGGAGCAGGGTAGTTAAGATGACGTCGCGCCCGACATTCAGTGAGGAGCGGCGCAGAGAGGACCCAGCAAGATGACAGAAGACAAAAGAGAAGAAAAGAAAAGAAGAGAGATGAAAGACGCCAATACAGAAGTAAGTAAAAGAGACAGAGGCAAGGAGGGAAAACATAAATGCACAGTGTGGTGAAGAAGGGGGGAAGCATAAAGGCACAGTGTGATGAAGAAGGGGGGAAGCATAAAGGCACAGTGTGATGAAGAAGGGGGAAGCATAAAGGCACATTGTGATGAAGAAGGGGGAGGGAGAAAAGCATAAAGGCACAGTGTGATGATGAAGAAGGGGGGAGGGAGAAAAGCATAAAGGCACAGTGTGATGAAGAAGGGGGGAGGGAGGAAAGCATAAAGGCACAGTGTGATAAAGAGGGGGGGCATAAAGGCACAGTGTGATGAAAAACGGGGGAAGGGAGGAAAGCATAAAGGCACAGTGTGATGAAGATGGGGAGGAAAGCATGAAGGCACAGTGTGATGAAGAGGGGGAGGAAAGCATAAAGGCACAGTGTGGTGAAGAAGGGGGGGGGGGCAGAAAGGCACAGTGTAATGAAAAAGGGGAGGGCAGAAAGGCACAGTGTGATGAAGAAGGGGGAGAAGCAGAAAGGTACAATGTGATGAGGAAGGAGGCGAGAGAGAAAGGCACAGTGTGATGAAGAAGGGGGGAAAGCATAAAGGCACAGAGTGGTAAAGAAGGGGGGGCAGAAAGGCACAGTGTGATGAGGAAGGAGGCGAGAGAAAGGCACAGTGGGGTGAAGAAAGGGGGGGCTGAAAGGCAGAGTGTGAAGAAAAAGAGGGGGGCAGAAAGGCACAGTGTGATGAAGAAGGGGGGAAGCAGAAAGGCATGATGTGATGAGGAAGGAGGTGAGAGAGAAAGGCACAGTGTGATGAAGAAGGGGGGAGAGGCACAGTGTGATGAAGAAGGGGGAGGGACACAGTGTGATGAAGAAGGGGGGGAGAGGGGCACAGTTTGATGAAGAAGGGGGGGGTGGCAGGCACAGTGTGATGAAGAGGGGGAAGCAGCATGGCACAGAGTGCTGAAGGAGGGGCAGGTGAAGGGGGAAAAGCAGCATGGATTGCGCAGTGGGATCATAAAGGGGCACAGCATGGTTGTGATGAAGGGGTACAGTGTGATCAGAAGGAGGCACAGCATGGTGATGATGAAGGGGCACAGTAATGTGTGTGTTATAGCACAGGGGGCTTGTGGTAATTGTGTGTTTGTTATGGCACAAGGGGTTTGTGGTAATTGTGTGTTTGTGATGGCACAGGGGGCTTGTGGCAATCTATTGTGTGTGAGGTAGATAGTGGCTAATTAATGGGTGGTATTTTGTTTGTGGGTTGATGGTGGGGCAATGTAATATTGGGGACTATTAATTTAAGATAGGGTGGTTTGGGGGCTATTGAATGTGGAGGTGAGATTGGGGAGAATGCGATCTCTTTTTAAATGTGACTGAATTATTTAATGGCAGTGATGGCTGTGGGAAATAGGTATATTTATGAAATGTAAATACTATTAATTTATTGATGGGGCTGTTTGCAGAGAAGGAAATAGGTTTATTTATTTAATGGGAATACTATTATTTTAATGTTGGGGCTGGAGGAAGGCCTAATTATTTATTGTGGGTACTATTGATTTAACGCCGGGGCTGGTTGCAATTTTCTAAATGTACCCATTTTTTTCCAACTAGGGCCCCCAACATTCCAGGACCCAGACAAGCTGCAGCTAAAGAAACCTGCAGCCACAGGTGGTAAAAGTGACAAGAACAGGTAGAAGAGAGCAGGACAGTCTGTGAAATGTTGTGATTCTAGTGGGACAATCCCAATTTTTGGTGACTGTTATGCCCAATGTAAGGGGCATGCCAAGACTGTGAACTCTTTATGTACACACTGTATTCTTTATATACTACACTATGGTGCTAGATGTCCTGAAAGTCAGGAGTGCTAGGACATATGTCACGCTCCGGCGAGCGGGCACTGCACACTTGTGGCAATGGTGTACACAACAATGCAGGGTTTTTTTCTGTAGGAGAGTGGTCCAGTGCTTTTCACCTGGTAGCCATGCCCTAATGATTTATAGCCACGGCCCCAATTGTATGACGACACCTACTTTCAATTTTTTTTCCCATGCTCAACTATAAGGGGGACGACATGAAGTTGTTGCACCAGGGCCCTGAATTTCTCTTGGCAGGCCTGGCTGTGCTGTGTGTTTGGGAAATGTTTTGTGTGATCTGGTGGGCAGGGGTTCCGACGCTGACAAACAGCCGGACAATAGATAGGGAGATGTAGGTGAAGTATGAAGTTAGTGTGTCAGAAAGCCATGGAACCTATAATGTGTGTGTTATGCTGTTTTATGTTGAAATAAAACAGTAACTGCTTAAGAAGTCTGGAATAATGAGTCAATTATTTGGTAATTTCTACAATAGGTATAATGCAAAGGTAACAAAGTAAATTTAATAATAAAACAATATCATTTCTGGCCAGAAAGTATGCTGTTTTATTATTAAATTTACTTTGTTACCTCTGCATTATACCTATATTCATGCATATCTTCTTTAGATAATAATCTAGCATTGTAGAATTTTACAATTATTATTGCATATTTTCTTAGAGGATTAGGGATCCCCTCCAGATTTCCAGTTGGCAGCTTTACACTCTTACTCTCATTTGTGGGGAGCGCAGATTTAGACAAAAACTGAATGATGATCAGATCTCTGTCTGAAGTCTCATTGGTGCAATATAGACATGGATTGTTGACTGACCAATTCTATGCCATTTGAAATTTTATACCAAATCTAGGGTTCATAAGAGCTGTCATAAAATGGGCATTGCCTAGAATTCTTTTTTGTACTATTATAACTTTTTCTATTGCAGAATATGTATTGGCTTTTATTCTCTGACCAAATACTTAGTAATTGTGGCATCTCTTGAAATAAAAGCCTATAAATATTGTATCACTAATACTACTGTGGAAGTGCAATAAAATACATGAGATTTCTTTAACACGCACATGTCAGTGCTTTTAACCTGTCTGGACAGGACTGGTTAAGGATTACAGTATTACAATACATGATACACCAAGTAATCCTTTGACTATATCGTTTCAAGTCCATTCTCCTCCAAGAGTCACATAATAAGTAGAGATGCTCAGGCTCGGTTCCTCGTAAGCCGAACACATCATCATCATCATCATCAACATTTATTTATATAGCGCCAGCAAATTCCGTAGCGCTTTACAATTGGGAACAAACATTAATAAGACAATACTGGGTAATACATACAGACAGAGAGGTAAGAGAACCCTGCTCGAAAGCTTACAATCTATAGGATAATGGGAGTTAGAAACACAAGGGCATGTGCTACATCATATTGCACAATGGACCAGCCAGACTGCAAAGGTAAAAGTACTGAGTGGGCTGTGTGTGTTGCAATGTTGGTCAGAAGGTTGTTGTCTTGCGTTAGCAGTGTAGAGGATGGCAATAGGGTAATCTAGGGAAATTAAGATGATGGTTGAGGAATATCATAACCTTGTCTGAAGAGATGGGTTTTCAGTGAACGCTTGAAGGTTTGAAGACTAGAGGAAAGTCTTACTGTGCGTGGGAGGGAATTCCACAAAGTGGGTGCAGCCCGGAAAAAATCCTGTAACCGAGAATGGGAGGATGTGATGAGAGTGGAGGAGAGACGTAGATCTTGTGCAGAATGGAGGTGTCGAGTAGGGGATATTTCGAGACAAGTGAGGAAATGTATGTCGGTGCAATTTTGTTGATGGCCTTGTATGTTAGTAGAAGAATTTTATATTGGATTCGTTGAAATACAGGCAGCCAATGTAGAGACTGACAGAGTGGCTCAGCAGAGGAATAGCGATTTGTAAGGAAAATCAGTCTAGCCGCTGCGTGCAAAATAGATTGTAGGGGTTCAAGTCTGACTTTGGGAAGACCAATAAGGAGGGAATTGCAATAGTCGATGCGGGAGATGATGAGTGCATGAATTAATGTTTTTGCGGTGTCTTGTGTCAGATATGTGCGTATTCTGGAAATGTTCTTTAGGTGTATGTAACATGATTTAGATATAGAGTTGATGTGGGGAATAAACGACAGTTGTGAATCAAGGATTACACCTAGGCAGCGAGCTTGCGGGGTGGGATTTATGGTCATGTTATCGACAGAAATAGAAATGTCAGGCAGAAAGCTTCTGTTCTTGGGTGGGAATATTATTAATTCAGTTTTTGAAAGATTGAGTTTGAGTTAGCGAGAAGACATCCAAGATGAAATGGCAGAAAGACAGTCAGTAACGCGAGACAACACAGATGGTGAAAGATCAGGAGAGGATAGATAAATTTGTGTATCATCCGCATAGAGATGATACTGAAATCCAAAGGAGCTTATTAGTTTTCCAAGAGAAGTGGTGTAGATAGAGAATAGCAGAGGACCTAGGACTGAGCCTTGTGGAACTCCAACTGATAAAGGAAGCGGAGCAGAGGTGGATCCAGAGAAATTAACACTGAAAGAGCGATTAGATAGGTAGGATGAGAACCAGGATAGGACAGTGCCTTCAAGAACTAGGGATTGCAGCGTTTGTATGAGGAGAGAGTGGTCAACAGTGTCAAATGCAGCAGAGAGATCCAGGAGAATTAGAAGAGAGTATTGGTTATTATTTTTTGCTGTGATCAAATCATTGACAACTTTGGTTAGCGCAGTCTCTGTGGAGTGTTGAGAGCGAAAGCCTGACTGAAGAGGATCCAATAGGTTGTTTGCTGTAAGAAAGTTTGTGAGGCGTGTGTAGGCAATTCTCTCGAGAAGCTTGGAGGGGCATGGGAGTTGGGAGATGGGGCGGTAATTTATGAGAGAGTTAGGGTCAGAATTCTGTTTTTTAAAATGGGAGTAATCACTGCATGCTTGAATATAGATGGAAAAATACCAGTGGAAAGAGATAGATTACAGATTTTAGTTAGAGGGGGAATGAGCACAGGAGACAGGGACATACACATTTGTGAGGGAATGGGATCAAGAGGACAGGAGGTAGAGTAGGAAGATGAGAAGAGAGTAGAAACTTCCTCTTCATTTGTGGGATCAAATGTAGAGAGAGTGTCAGAGGGTGCTACAAAGGAATTGAGCAGATTGCTTGTCAAGGGAGATACCATTTCAAGCCTGATCTTATCTATTCTGTCCTTGAAATAGGAAGCAAGATCCTGTGCACTGATGTTAGTTGGAGGATTTGGGGCGGGAGGATTCAGAAGAGAGTTAAATGTGTTAAAGAGGCGTTTGGGGTTAGAAGACTGAGCATAGATGAGAGATCGGTAGTATGCTTGTTTAGCATAAAAGGAGAGCTCCATTGGTAATTCTCATTGCAGAAAAATACAAATACTAGTGCTGTCAGGGTTGGTATAATTCTGCAGTCCAATTCTACTGTGTTATATTGGTAACACAAAAAGGAGAGCTGCGTTGCTAATTGTCATTGCTGAAATACAAAAACTAGTCCTTGCAGGCTTTTCTTCTGAATTTGCACCAAAAAGTGTACGGTGTTATATACACCCAAAGACAAGAGCTCCATTGCTCCACTGCTAATTGTCATTGCTGAAATACAAAAACTAGTCCTTGCAGACTTTTCTTCTGAATTTGCACCAAAAAGTGTACGGTGTTATATACACCCAAAGACAAGAGCTCCATTGATAATTGTCATTGCTGAAATACAAATACTAGTCCTTGCAGGCTTTTCTTCTGAATTTGCACCAAAAAGTGTATAGTGTTATGTACACCCAAAGACAAGAGCTCCATTGCTAATTGTCATTGCTGAAATATAAATAGTAGTCTTTCCAGGCTTTTCTTCTAAATTTGCACATAAAAGTGTACGGTGTTATCAAAATTGATTCACAGCAGTACACAGAAGTGCAGGAGCACCAAGCAGCTGCTGCCACCAGTCATGATGATAGTAATCCCTGTACATCATCTGGTAAAGTCTATGTAAAAGTACATAGTGTATTTAAGTCAGGCAAACAAAAATGTAAAAAAACACCTTTTACCTTGGTCAAGAAAAAAAAGAGCTGTAATCCAGGCAAAGTTATCTGCAGAAAAAACTAAAATTGCCAACATGCCATTCTACACATGAAGTGGCAAAGAAAGAATGAGGCCTTCGCCTTTGTCCATCTAGTGTTTGTAATCTGCACTTTACACGAAAGGTATCTAACTAGATTATAATTTTGTGGGAATTGGGGCTGATTTCAAGCTCTCTGATGGACTGGCATTTTGCTGGGAATTACAATGGCTCTTTTTAGTGCATTGTCTGGCACCCTGGATTGGTGTGTGTCTGATAAAAGCACGCATCCCGGGGGAAGTCAGCGCTCAATGCCATATATTAGCTGTAGAATTAACTATCTTATCCAAGAAACAGGTGGAGTGATCAAATGAACCACTGGTTTCATGATCCAAGGACAATTCCATCTTGCCCCACTTTTCTTTTCTGCCACTGCTGTGTGCCAATGTGTCCTTGATGTGGTAGGAACTGCCATGTGTTTGAGTCATTGGTCTGTCGATTACCATCCAGCCAGATCGCTGCAGTATTTGTTTTAAAGTGTATGAAAATGATATTGTGACCTGTAAGGTGGTCAAAATTGACTGAAAATGACTTGAAATTAGTGTTATTGAGGTTAATAATAATGTAGGATCAAAAAAGAACAAAATTATGTGATTTTAGCATATTTTAGCAATTTTTCTAAAAAAATACAGATCCAAAACCAAAACACACAAGGGCGGTTTTGCCAAAACCAAAAACCGAAACACGAAGCTAATCCAGATCCAAAACCAAAACCAAAACCACTTCATGGGGGGCAGTGAGCATCTCTAACAATAAGATACCTGTAATTTAAAACACCTTTTCCATAACCATTATCCTCTTGCTACCATGCCTTTGGGGTACATTTTCCAAACACTGGGCTCCCCTACCATCAAAGGGGTAACCCAAATAAGCAAAGAACATCTGGGCAGATTTTACTCCTCAAATATATGCAACCTGCCACACACCAACCACTTTCTCAACTCCATCCTGAATCCCAGAAAACCATATATCCAAGTCAATAGCTGTAAGATGCACTTGTTCTTTAAAAAGCAAGGCCTCCCACCTTCCATTATAATGTGCCTGACAACTGCTAGCTATACATTTTGCCATCAGCTTGTTCATTCTAATCCTGTCCTGATCCACATTTTTATGAGATCTGGCGTGACACCAACATCTCCTTACCATCATCTCTTATTACACCACTATAGTCTTGGGAAACTGTACCTATAGCCTATAACAGACCCTCCTTCATTTTGCTGATTAAATCCTTTCATAAGGTCAGGTTCCACATGTCTGCTGCATATTGGCATCACATGATCTCATTTCATGCCTGCCTAGCCATCTGACTTCCACCTCACTTTTTGCCAAACCCAGCTGCCTCTCATCTGGCCTGACCACTGCCTAATGCACCGCCCAAACTATGTAGGATAGCCCTACAATCCACTCCAGACACTGAGTTTGATTGGAAACAGCAAACAAAACAGTACATTGCAGCAAATATATAAAACAACTACAACTGCTGCCGATGTGTCATACTGACCTAAACTTCTCTTCCACCACAGGTCACATTCCTTTATCTTCTTCATTACATCATAAACACCATTGGGTCCATCCCCTGTTCTCACTAATTCTACTCCACTATATACACACACACTTAAAATAACCCTGTGTATAATCAACCATACAACTGTAAAACTATATAAAATGTATTAATATTACTTTATTGCTTCCACAATCTTTTGCCTCCTTACTCTCTTTGCCTCCACCCCCCCCCCTGCCCGTTTTCCGCTGTTTCTTGCCTGTTAGTTTTGTTTTTGTTTTTCCTGCCATTTGAGGTGTCCCCGTTAGGCTAGCTCTAATCCCAACTATGCCACGTCCAAAGAGGGTTTCCGTGCGGCCAGCCCGTCTCCGCTCCCCATCCCCCGGCGATGCTAGTCGCCATCTTGGGGTTGAGTCAGCAGGTGCTGGCGTCGCTTCAAGCGGCGGCGGGGGCATGGCCAGTGCTCCCCGCTGCCAGGGTGCTGGGCTCGGGGCTGCCGCATCCACTCCTGTCCCGGGGCTCCGGGGCAGGAGACAGTCAAGCGGGCGCAGCTTAGCGGTTCATAATGAACCGTTGGGTGCGCCGCGCATGCGCAGATCTCGCGCCCCAGTGCGGGAGTCTACTCCCGTTGCTGGAGCCGGGCTGCCAGTGGGGGACAACAGCAGACTAGCTGCAAGGTGGCAGAATGCCACTGAAAGTGGGGCACTGAGAGTAGAGGAGCAGGGGGCACGGACACCCCTACTCCAGGGCGCTTAGGGGAAGTGGGTGTAGTTCCCGGTAGCAGGCCACCAGGGGGAGCAGGGGAGGTTTCTCGTTTCAGCTCAGGGTCAGTATTGCCATTAACCCCTCCCGGGCTGCCCGGCAGTCAAAGAGGGAGAGAGGTTTTTAATCCAGCCCCACACCAACTATATTTTCCCCCCAGCCCCTTTTTACCCACCAGTACAATTGGATCAACATGGGGAGCTAGTTCAGCGCCCGTAAATTCAGCCCGCAGATCACTGTATCCGGCGGCGTCCAGAGGGGAGGATTTTAGGGCGGAAAGTAGAGTTTTTGTTGCTCAAAACAGGGCTAACACTTCGGGGAGGTGGATCCAAGGCCCGGTGGGAGCACGGGGTGACTGGGGAGCCCGGGAATATGTAGGGGCAGATGAAGGGGAAGAATTTTTGATCGGAGGTCAGACGGGTCAAGGGGTAAGCCGAGTCCAACGGCACCAATTGACCTCCCTCCCTTATAGCGGCCATGACGGGGAGAGACAGATGCAGATGTACCCAAGGCATATAATCAGGGGTTTAGATTATGAGGGGTATAGCCCCTTAGCGGATCAGGTAAGCGAGCAGGTTTTTGAATATCACCATGGCTCGGAGAGAACAGAGTGTGGGCCCCCTCGTGCAAGTTATGGTGAGTCAAGTGGTCAGAGGGGCAGGGACGTAGTCACAAGTACGGGTTTCACTCAGTTAGCCGGAAGGGGATGGGAGTTAGGGTCCAGGAGTGGCGAGTCAGAGTTTCGCTAGGCCCCTCGGGGCAGACCAGTCGTCTCCTCCATTTGTGTTACCCGTTGTGGTACCCCGCCAGATGCTACGGTTTTGGGGAATGCCAGTTTGAATGTGACAGAAGCTCACGATGTTCTGTCCTCAGCTTCACAGGGTCACGATGCGGCACGACAAGACCAGAGGGCTTTACACGACGAACCGGGAGCGGCGGTCGGGAGTGCATCGCCAGGCACGGCAGAATCCACAAGAGGACCAACAACAGCAGTGTCGCAGGAACGGTCGGGGGTTGAGCAGACAGCAGGAGCCGGAACGGAGGTCGAGGCTGCAGGGGACAAAGGTGAGATCATTTCCCCTAATACACATAAAGTATGTGATGTTAGCCCACCAAAGTCTACGACTAGCGTAGAGTCCTCGGGTTCGGGTCAGAAGCCCCGCAAACTAATTAAGCTCTTGCAGACACATTTAGTGGGGAAGCGACCTGCTAATCCACGTCTGGCCCTGGGCCCTGATATATCTGCATGAGCTGGGGATTCCGGGAGAGTGGAGAACGAGGCATTACTGTATGGCATTAGGCCAAGTGTCAGGGACAAGATTAAAAAGGGGTTTTACGTGGATATGTTTACCCTTACTGACGAAGGCAAGAAGGGTCTCGAGGCGGCATTAGACAGGAATGGGGAGGGGGAGGAGAGTTACAAAACGTTCCCTAGATGGGTGAAAGGTTTTTGTGTTTTTGCTACCCTGTACACGGATTTTAGACCAGAAGAGCAGGTTGAAGTGTGGAAGTTTCTACATCTCATAACCGACGTGTTTTTAAAAGATGGGCCAGTAATTTGGAGAAATTATGATGAGATGTTCCGTAAAAAGATGACGGGGCGGGAGAAGTTGCCTTTGGGTTTTAAGGACATAGATACGTGGATGGACCTCATGAGGCCAAGCAGTCAGCGGCAAGGGGTGTCTCAAGGGAGGCGGTTTCCTGGGGCAAGGAGGGGACAACAGACCCTCCCCGGCAAAGGAAAGTGTTTCGCTTGCAATTCTGGGACGTGCCAGAGGGAAGCGGCGTGTAGATTCCATCACGCATGTTCCACCTGTGGAGGTTTTCACCCAGCAACAGAATGTTTTAGAACCAGAGTCGGGACCGCGAGAGGTCGTGGAGCTCCGGCAGCGGCTGCTGTGCAAGGCCAAATCTCCAATTAGGCTGGACGTGCTAGATAAGTGGCTGTCACTTTATAGCGACGCCGAGTCAGCAGCCATAATCAGAGAAGGTTTTCATTGTGGTTTCCGTATTCCTATCCTTAAAAAATTAGAGTTACCATGGCCCCGTAACTTGAAATCAGCGTTCACTTTCCCCGAAATTCTGGACGAAAAAATTAGCAAGGAAGTTCGTTTAGGCCGGATGTTAGGCCCTTTCCGGAAAGTACCCATTCCCAATTTGGTGGTGTCCCCGGTGGGTGTGGTGCCCAAAAAAGCAGAGGGGAAGTTTAGACTCATACAACACCTGTCCTACCCATTAGGCGAATCTGTAAATGACGCCATAGACCCGGCAGTTAGTGCTGTCCAGTATCAGTCATTCGAGGATGCCCTTGCTCTCGTACAGGATTGTGGGGAGGGGGCCCTTATGGCCAAGATTGACATAGAGTCAGCTTTCCGCCTGTTGCCGCTCCATCCTGAATCGTTCCAGATTATGGGTTTTAGACACCATGGCGATTTTTACGTCGACCGCTGCCTGCCCATGGGATGTTCGATTTCATGTGCCCTTTTCGAGAAATTCCGCAGCTTTCTCCACTGGTGCATTCAGGCTGGAACCGGACACAGGGGGATTGCTCACTACTTAGATGATTTTCTGATTATCGGTCCAGATAAGTCCAGCATTTGTTTAGATGTTTTGCAATCAACACAGGCCCTTTTTACGGTCATGGGAGTGCCCATTGCCAGCGACAAGACAGAGGGTCCCACCCATTGTTTAGCTTTTCTGGGCATTGTGATTGACTCGGAAGTTGGTTGTTGTAGGCTCCCGGAGGATAAGTTGAGGAAACTGGGTGAGGCGATTAGGCTCACACTTCGCTCCCCCTACATGTCTTTGAAAAAGGTTCAGTCACTTCTGGGGCTTTTTAACTTTGCATGCAGAGTGATTCCAATGGGCAGGGTTTTCTGTCGTAAGTTGCAAAGAGCATTAGCGGGAAAGAGTAAACCCCATGCAGCGGTCCGGCTGTCACAGGAAATTAGAGATGATCTTCGGGTATGGCAGAGATTTCTACAAGATTTTAACGGTAAAAGAATCTGGCCCACCCCTCCGGTAAACAATGCTTCTCTTGAACTATTTACGGATGCTTCAGGATCTCTAGGTTTTGGGGCCTACCTGGGTGGGCAGTGGTGTGCTGAGGCGTGGCCAGAGTCATGGCATAAAAGCGGGTGGGTTAAGAACTTGGTTGTTTTGGAGCTATTCCCGATTATTGTGGCCATGGAACTTTGGGCTGTTACCCTACGGGGCAAGCACGTGTTTTTTTGGTGTGATAACTTAGGGGTAGTTCAGTCAGTTAATAACCAGAGCGAATCATCCCCGCAGGCAATAGCTTTGCTGCGTCACCTAATACTCCGGTGCCTTGAGTTTGAAATAACCTTTAATGCACGTCATGTCCCCGGGGTTAACAATGAGATAGCGGATGCGTTATCCCGTTTTCAGTGGAGGAGATTCTGTGAGCTTGCTCCTCAAGCTAATAGCATAGGCATTCCCTGTACCCCTTGTGTTTGGCAGATCATCACGCCGACATAAGAGGGCTAGCGGAACGCGGTCTAGCACAATCGACTTTATGGGTGTATCGAGCAGCGTGGCGGCAGTGGGTCCAGTTCAGCACCAACAAGGACCAGTCGGAGGCGGGTTAGCGAGATGCGGTAATGGAGTACATGTGGGTGAAATTTTGTGAGGGAGCGTCTAAGGCTAGTATGTCATCTACACTAGCGGGCATTTCGTTTATGTCTCGGCTGAATGGTGTGGTTGATATAACGAAAGGTTTTTTAATATCCAAGGCGCTAAAAGGTTGGGCTAAAGAGAGACCGACTTCATCTGACACGCGACACCCGATTACCACACAGATTTTAACACAACTGATGCGGATTTTGGTTGAGGTAACTTGGGATGAGTACGAGGCCGCTCTTTTTCGTACCGCTTTTAGCCTAGCATTTTTTGGGGCGTTCAGGGTGTCGGAACTAGTAGGGCAAGCAGCAGGTCACGGCCCGACAGGTTTGCTTACGGAAAACGTTGTCATATGAGAGGATCATTTGAGTTGTAAGATAGCCAGTTCTAAAACTGATCAGAGAGGTAAGGGTTGCTGGTTGCAATTGCAGGCCCAAAAAGAGAAAAGTTTATGTCCAGTTGGTTTAAGCACACAATTTAGTTTAATCAGGCCTTCCAACGTAACTTTCTTGATACACAGGGATAAGGCGCATCTAACAAGATAGCAATTCAATGCGGTTTTGAAAAAAGCAATGAAGCTGCTAGGCTATGACCCTTCCCTTTTCAGCTCACACTCCTTTAGGATTGGTGCAGCCACCTCCGCGGCCTTGGCGGGGGCTTCGGTGGAATCTATTAAGGCACTGGGGAGGTGGAAATCTGAAGCCTATCAGATTTTTTCTTATAACTTATAGTTATTGTTTATTTGTTAAAAAAAAAGAGCAATGTATGCTGGTCACCATCATTAGTACCTGGAGATGTGACCTACTCTAACTGGGCCGCATATCCTCTACTTTACATGACTTACATTCATGCATTCCTTCCATCCGCTTCTCCAGACATAGAAGCCACAGGTGCAATTTAACACATTTCCCTGCACAGTGCGGTAAAACACATTTTTGCAGGCCATAGTTACGCTTATGCCCGACTCTCAGTCCCTAAAGCTACAATTGATATGAGAGAGTGTACATGATACCAAAATATCCTAAAAACATTTTTCTTATGATGTTTTCTTCTGATGCTTATTTGCCTCTGGCCAATGGTTTTGGGTATTACGATAGTGATAATGCATAATGTTCCCGAGCTCCATCAGACAATCATTCCTCTTTCTGAATATATAACGCAGACTCCCCATCTCTAATTAATGTTCCAAAGTGCTGCCCGAGACACAAGCAAAATTACAGCCCCTACTCGTTTACTAGCAATAAAAGGGTCCATCAGGTCAGCACAATATAATATACAGAGAGTCAATCCCTTCAGCACTGCATCTATTAGTTCTCTTCACTCCAATAGTCATTTATCTGTCAGAAGTACTCTGCTAATGCAGGATATGTGTAACCTACTCACTCCCATTGGTGAAGAGGTTAATGGACATGAGATAGTGCCAAAATGAAGGCGGATTTTAAAGTGCAGACAATTAATGTTGGGTCTGAGTGTAATTGACTCTTTGCCATCTAGCAGTTGCATTATTTTGCAAAAGTTACTCAAGTTGTAGTATTTTGTTATGTATTTATAAAATTGACTTAATGTAAAAGCTCTGAAAACCAAAAATATGACAAAATACATTATTCCTACGCCTGTATAGAGTTGAGAGTTCAACCATCTAAAATGCTTGTATCGTCTATATGAAGTGTCATCCTAACAAGTAACTAGGAATGAGTGACTTGAATTATTAACAGTTTATTAACATTTATATAGCACCTATATATTACACAGTGCTTTACAAAGATTATTTAATCATTCACATCAGTGCCTGCCCTAGAGGAGCTTAGAATCTATATTCCCTACTGTACGGACACACACACTACTGTTAATTTTGTCTGATGCCAATTAAACTACCAGCATGTCATTGGAGTGTGGGAGGAAAGCAGAGCACCCAGAGGAAACCCATGCAAACACGGGGAGAACATACAAACTCCACACAGATAGGGCTCAGTTGTCAGTAGCTCCATGTGAATTGTTAGATCATGTATTTAGATGACAGGTACATGTTAAGGATGATTCTTTTAGCTGCATATATAACACAGCATAGACGGCATGTAGAAAAGTGATGACCAGTCCATGACTGCTACATGATGTATATCCTTGTACCCCCTGCAAAGGGGAGTGTACATTCTAAGGCTGCTAGTACAAGCTCCCAGTGCTGGTTTTTGTGGATGTCCTGTTCAAGAACATGGTTAATTCCCTTCCATTTTTGGAACCTGAGTAGTAAAGCTGTCACACAGTGCTAGGAGGAGAAACCTTAGTGTACCCAGCAGCAGAGACATCTAATGACATCTCTGCTCTGACCAACAGCATCTAATTGACACCCCAGAATGATGTGCGTATTGCCAGGTATTCAGGAGCAATATATTTAAACTTGCTCAGAAGGGAACAGATCATAGATCAATTCCTCTCTGATGAAATAGTCTCGGAGGTCAGTGGTGGCACAGAAGTACTCAGAGGGTATGTATGACCATTTTCCCTCTTTACTAAATGCAGTACAGTGACATTATGGGTTAATATAGAATGACCATGATTAATGGGGGTTAATCAATGTAATGGCAATAGCCACAGGGATGGTTGTCCCGCAATGCATATGGCAGAGTCCCGCATTTGCAATGGCCGGCCCTCCTCTACCAGATTTATGTTTCTGTTTGTCCTCCGGGGTTTGGGATATTATCAGGTGCTTATGCACAGGACCCAATAGGTGTCAGGAGGAACAAGAACATGAGTGCTTGTGTGGTGGTAGCATTCTTAAATGCTATACAGTAAAGTATACTAGAGCAATGATAATGGATGCTGCTCACGGTGGCTTAGTGGTTAGCACTTCTGCCTCACAGTGCTGGGGTCATGAGTTCAATTCTTGACCATGGCCATATCTGTCTGGAGTTTGTATGTTCTCCCTGTGTTTGCGTGGGTTTCCTCCGGGTGCTCCGGTTTCCTCCCACACTCCAAAAACATAGTAGGTTAATTGGCTGCTATCAAAATTAACCCTAGTCTCTCCCTCTCTGTCTGTGTGTATGTTAGGGAATTTAGACTGTAAGCTCCAATGGGGCAGGGACTGATGTGAATGAGTTCTCTGTACAGCGCTGCGGAATTAGTGGTGCTATATAAATAAATGGTGATGATGATGATGATGATGATGATGCTCACGCTTTGTGTTGCTTCTTCCTCCTGGCTGCTGTATCCTCTGCCTGACTTTGCGCAGGTCACACGGCCTTGCAGCAGGGCAGTGTAATGATTTGCAACAGAAGGAGGACAGAACCTCTTAGCAGGAATTAGTATAAATGGACAGGATGGGTAGGTTGGGAGTTTATCCAGGGAACACTTAGTAATATCAATTACTAACAGCCATAATAAAATCATACTTGCCTACTTTTTGGACCTCCCCTGTGGGACCAGTGAGCGGATGTGATGATGCGTTTTGCTGAACTATACCTCTGCAACGCACTGCACAATAACGAAATTCATGTTAACGTTGAGCAGAGCCAAGATGAAACAATTTGCATCGAATCCACCCTGCCCACTTCAGAAGAAAGGGAGGCAGGCTCTGGGAGCGTGGACTATTATGCCAGGAGTCCGAGGGGACATTCTGGAAGAGTAGGAAAGTACGAATACAACTAATGGAAACAAATGACAGGATTAAACCAGAGTGTAGTGAAACTAGCCAGGGTCAAGAATCGGTGTGGGAAGAAATATAACTGAAGGTCAAATCAAATGTATCGTACCAGGCCAGGGTCAATACTAGGAGATACATTTATTATGCCTTTTAAAATGGAAAAGTGGAGGTGTTGCCCCTAGCAACCAGACTCAGGCTATCAATTTATAGAATGTACTAAATAAATTATAGCTAGAATCTGATTGTTTGTAATGGATAACACCTCTACTTTTCTTTTTTTTTAGAAGGTTTGATAAATCTATCCCTAGGAGTCAAAAATAGACACAGATAGGCCACAGACAAGGCATTAGCAGGAAAGACACAAGGATGGGGAAGGGCCTGTCACCCAAGTCACTACTGGAGAATTAGGATCCCAGTCACAACATGCTCTTGCTGCGGTAGCTGCCATTCCTGGTCTTCCCTCAGGTACTTGGAGTAACAGTTAACAGTTAACAGGGCATTTAACACCTTTCAGGATTGCTAATAAAATGAATCCTATTGGGAGGTGGGTTTCCCGAGTGTGTGACATAGATATATCCGGCTGCACAGCAACAGTGACCTCACAGTGCAGATGTCTGGAACACAACATTGCAGTTAAGATTTAGTTACCTGGAGGTTTTGTGCGCTGTGGAGATACGCCACCTTATCTCTCAGCCCAATGTTGTCCACATATATTATTCATACCCACCGGAATCTTGTTAGCTTCCTGCTGTGAACCAACTGTGCCAAGGTTGTTAACGCTCTGCTGACCATGTGGTAAAGCAACTATTGTAGACAAGAGTATAATGATAAATATCTTTAGGTAATGCCAGTCCCAGTTCTTCTGGTAGCTAACTGTGCGACAGATAGATATTAGATAGAAAGGTAGATATGACATAGACAGACATTACTAGTGTGTTCCAGACTTCCAGCCTGGTTGGCTTTGTTTACACTGTCCATGCTGTTGCAGCAACAAATTAATATCATTGCCTCCTAAATCTCTACTGTGTTTTGCATGAATTTATATTAGCAATTCTTAGTGTTGTACAGGTTTATAAAGACATGGCCTCATTTCCTAAAACCTGCTCATACATGATTATCAAGGTTAACGTGATGATATATATATAAATATATATATATATATATATATATATATATATATATATATATATATATATATAAATGTATATATATATACATATATTTACACACACACAGATACATACATATACATACATATATACATATATGTATATATCATCACTAGCTTCATGTGTGTGATTTGTACTGTGTGCAATCAGAACTCCTTCATGGATTCAGCACTGACCACAGTATCTACTGTGGCAACCAATCATCATCATTAGTTATCTATATAGCACCACTAATTCCGCAATGGATAAGGAAGTAAACATGGCGGTGTAGATGCATACAGAACCATACTGACACACAGTTTTCAGTGCAGACAATTGAAGCATGGGATAGAGGAGTGGTACAGACCCAATGCACAAGTTACACATAGAAGGCCATTTAATGGACATATTGATATCTATCTTATTTGACCTAATTGGTAATACCACCTGGGATATGTCACTTAATGCCTGTTGGGATGTAGGTTAACACAAAGACAATGCAAACACCTCCTAAAATGACACCCTCCATTTACATCCCATAGCAATTTTGTTCTTTAATACCGGACTACCAAACCTCAATTGTTTAATTATTAGATATTGTACCAAATGTATTTTAACCTTATTTGGAGAATGTTACGTGTTACTCTTATGGAAAACACCCATTTTTGGGGGAACTTCTAGAAAACGGGTGCACTAACAACAGCTAAAAAAAAAGAAAAGGTAATGTAACCTATTGGATCCAGATTCCAGGGGCTAGATTTACTAAACTGCGGGTTTGAAAAAGTGGAGATGTTGCCTATAGAAACCAATCAGATTCTAGTTATCATTTATTTAGTACATTCTACAAAATAACAGCTAGAATCTGATTGGTTGCTATAGGCAACATCTCCACTTTTTCAAACCTGCAGTTTAGTAAATATACCCTCAAGTGTAATTTTTCTAGTACAGTTTAGAAAATGAAAGTATATATCTGATTGGTTGGTATGGGTTTCCGCAATAATTATCCGTGCAGCAGTTTTCACAATTGTCACCTACTGTATTTTGTTAGTTAAGATAAAACTCACTTTTTTATTCCACTAGTTTCTTTTGAGTGTCCAGCTACATATGAAAAACTTTATTACA
Organism: Mixophyes fleayi; assembly: GCF_038048845.1. Classification (NCBI taxonomy): domain Eukaryota; kingdom Metazoa; phylum Chordata; class Amphibia; order Anura; family Limnodynastidae; genus Mixophyes; species Mixophyes fleayi. Next base: position 165,942,932 of record NC_134407.1, read on the forward strand.
TAATAGCACATATATATATAGTACAACATATTTGAGGTACATATTTAAATAAATACAAAGACATCATTTATTTATTTTTAAATAAAAAACCTATATTTATTCATAGCTAGTAATTAAGGCAAGAATCTTTCTGCATCATCTCTCTTCACACATCTTCTACAGAGAAAGCACAGCCTCACCTCAGTTCAAGGGAGGAGTAGGGTAACAAGTACCACATTAGCATAAATAAAATATTAAACATATATCCTGAAAAGGGAGAACCCAGAATGTGCTGGATTTCAACATAATGTCTAGTGATCTCTCTTTACTGTAGAATATTCGAACAGGATGATACTATGCAGGATTTCTATACTTCTTTATAAACTGTACAATGACCTCCTAACTGCAGATTACCAGGACAGGATCAGACAGTGCTGAGTTTCTGTATATACAGTGTTCTCCTGACTGCAGATTACCAGGACAGGATCCGACAGTGCTGGGTTTCTGTATAATATACAGTAATCTCCTGACTGCAGATTACCAGGACACGATCCGACAGTGCTGGGTTTCTGTATATACAGTGATCTCCTGACTGCAGATTACCAGGAAAGGATCAGACAGTGCTGGGTTTCTGTATAATATACAGTGATCTCCTGACTGCAGATTATCAGGACAGGATCAGACAGTGCTGGGTTTCTGTTTAATATACAGTGATCCACTGACTGCAGATTACCAGGTAAGGGTCAGACAGTGCTGGGTTTCTGTATAATGTACAGTGATCTCCTGACTGCAGATTATCAGGACAGGGACAGAATGTGCTGAGTTTACATATAATCCACAGTGATCTCCTGATATAATGCCAAGGTTTTTTCAGTGCTTTGTATCTACTGCAGTGATTATCTGACTTCAGATTCCTAGGACTGGTACAACCAGCCATTAATGTATCCCTAGTACAGGATGCTTTGGAAATTACAGTGTCACAGTTTTTGGTCAAAATTTACCTGATCATAAATCTGCTTAAAAAAATCTGCCAGTGTTGTCCAAAATTCAGTACACGTCTGATTACAAAAGTTATGGGTAGGGTAAATTTCCTCTAACCCAGAAATGTCTTTTATCATTCATGTTTATAGGCTTAGGTTTGTATCACCATCCACAATATGCAGTTCATATTCTCAAATGTATATATTATGTAAATGCTATGTAAATCTATTGGTTATGGTTATGGAGTATAAAATTTGTTAGAGCAGAAAAAAAAAACATTAAAAAGAAAAAACAGTGTTGACCCCTGGTGTTTGCTGAGTGTATTACATATGTCAGGAAGCTAGCAAATGTCAGGGGGTTATTATTACAACAGTAAAAATAGGAGCTCTTCAGTGCATGCTCTGTTTTTGTGTCGTTGTGGGGTCTTAACCTACTTGTGCGCATGACAAAAGTTTCTTTGCATGTATGTGAAGATGGCAACTTTAAAGGCACACACATCATTTGTCAGGATAATCTCATGATAATGGGAAGATTAAGGCAGGCCTTAGATGATATTATATATAATATATATAATCTCACTAGCATTCTGCCAATTCAGTGGTGTGATACAGATAGCGTCTTGTGGTGGCCATATCAGGCAGGGCACAGCCAATCCAGCTCCCCATGCGTCATTGTATTAATAGCTCACTTATAATAGTAAACTATTGCTAGTTGGCAATTCAGGTAGCATTAGATCGCTATTACAAGTGAATATAAAAGTTGTTTTGTTTTTTACTAAAAAGTAAAAAAATCTTTTATTTAAAAAAAAAAAAAAGGTCCCCATATGACCCCCACGTTCTTTGGCAGCCTTGCAAAATGATGACAGCCATTCTCAGTGCCCCTTACATTTTGCTTGAGTGTCACATAAAATCCCAAACCTTCAAAAAAAACACCTTTACCCCAATTTTGTCCTGTCCCACTTACTGCTATCCTAAGAATTTGTGCAAATCTGTGTGCTGTTGGAAATTACATTTAAAGGAAAAAGAGCTATTAAATCTAAAATGTGTACCTTTGTTTATGGCTCTTATAACTCCACCAGACCACGTACACATATTTGGTATCCTTATACTTAGGTAATTAGCAGGTTAAGTTTTGAAAACGAAAATATATTCTCAGTGATCCAACTCATCTCCAAAATATAAAGATCGGTTTATCATGAAGAGGCAAAAACCGCTTGGTCGCTAACATATTAGAAGTGAGCGGTGGGCCATAGTAACAGTATTATTACCTTGTATAAGTGCATGTGTTGCACTCAGGTGGGGTTTGCAAAGGGGCTGAATCTTATCTCAGATTGTTCACCAGATTGGGCACATATATGCATATTTTAGGTGTGAACCTTTGTGCGTACATGGCACCTAATCAGAACCTAGAGAGCACAAGTGACACATTGCACATTGTACAGAATCATCATTATTTAGATTTGATTTTTTTATGATGTAGTTCTTATATCTCAGTGTGTTAAGATGTCATGTTGCATGTGATCATGGCCTTTATCAGTACATCAGTACATCAGTCAGCAGCTGCGTTTCGCCAGCACTGTCTTATACAGCAGCCGCGGCGCTGTCTAAGAAGCGTCTGCGGCGGTGCTGTATACAATACAGCACCGCCGCGGACGCTTCTTTGACAGCGCCGCAGCTGCTGTATAGGACAGTGGCCACTTAGTTAGCGCAGGGGGGGGGGGTTCTAGAGACTCAGAAACCCCCCCTGCGTGCGCCACTGTCAGTGCATACGAACAGTCAGAACGATCAGGAAAGTGCCTTTCGTTGCACTCTAGGGACATTTGAAAGACTATATACTATCATATGACCTATGATCAATGGGGAGGAGTAAGGTGATATTGGAGACAATACAATGCTTATTACATAGTACAATGCGGGGTAAAATTAAAATTAGGAGTATTAGTCTTATAATTCTTAACATTATCCAACTAATGATTTAGTTGTGCATACTACGATGTGCCAATGTAATGGTGGCTACCATAATCTAGACATAAGTAAGGAGCAAATGCATACCATGCACATAACAAAGACAAGGGCACTAATAAAGCCCACTCCAGCTCTCCCAAAAGATTGATACCAGCCAATATTCCATTTTGAGTAACAGATAATTCCCTATATAATAGATGCTCAATAACTGAAGCTTCATATATACATGAAACTGGAGCTATAAACCAACGGCAAGCTGTATATGCAATTCCTCTATGTCTTGTTGGGGATCAATGATTCATAATGGTATCGTTATTCAAAGGCATTAATTTAACTAAAATATTTCTACCCTGTTTGATGAAGACCAAAAAAAGACATGGGCAAGTCAACTTAAATATAAGTGAGACCAAAAATGAGTATTTTGTTTCCTTTAACCGTAAGCACTCTAGAGCTATCTATTATTGTATTTACATTTCTCTTGCACATTGTACATAACAAAAAAAAAAATTAATTAGGCCTAATCAACATAACTGGCAACAATCAATGAGTTTTGTAAAATTATCTGAAAATGTAAGGACACCAAAATGTGTTTCTTCCGTCGGAAATTAGTTCATACTAGCTAGATCTGTGATGACAGCAATAAAGGACCTTCCGTCTTAAGTGTGAATAAATAACATAAAATAACATTTCCACTTTTTAGAGACTTGTCTACAAATATAAGTCCTCTTTCATTCAGTCCCCTCACTAGGTCAAACCACGGTGCTGAGTGTAGAGGGCTCCTCAGTGTGCTTGCTTGGCAGGGATTTGAGATACTCAAGGTGGCGTCGAGCATCCTCCTGGTTTTGACGTACGTAATATACCAAGTAGGAAATCACCATAGCAAACCATCCAAACATTGTGACGAGCATGGCCACGTCGGTGGTTCTCTTGTAAGCATTGCATAGGTCTATATCTTTTACTACCTGCATGAAGGGCTTTCCAGCGTGCTCCTCCAGCACAGAGCTACCACACACTATCCCACTGGATGAACTTGGGTCCAACTCCACCATCCGAATAAGTTCTTGAAGATTACAGTCACACATCCAAGGGTTGCCAGAGAGGTTTGTTCTGGCCTTCAAGTTAGCAAAGACTTCCTTGTTGACAGACACTAACTTGTTTGAAGACAGGTCTAGTGAATGTAAGTGGTCACTCAAGCCCTTGAGAGCGGTACCATCTAGACTACCCAAGGAATTGTGTGAAAGGTCTAGCTCCATGAGAACAGGGAGGTTGCGGAAAGCATCAGAAGGGAGGTAGGTGATTTGGTTAAAGTCTAAGTATAGACGATTAGTGTCATTGGGAATGTCTCTGGGTACTTCTGTGAGCTGGGCATTGCTGCACCGCAGAGTCTTGTAGCCATCCTCCTGAGAGGAATGACAGCCTTTTGGAAAAGTGGTTGCAGACTGGAAGCACAGGGACATGAGGACCAAGCAGTTTAAAAGCAGCCATGTTGCCAATGAGCGCCGGAGGTACCAGTCCAAGAAAGGCATGGCCGGCCAGCAGCATACTCAGGAGAGAGGGGTTGTAATGATGAGGCTCTGGACTTGGGAAATAATGTACATTTACATTTTATCTGGAACAAAAAAAACAAGTGTGTGATACTATGACTGTATTGTAAAAGTACTCAAACTAATCAGTTCTATTACACAGCATGACACATACCTCTCATCTCCTCATAATACACAGACATCAGAACTTTTACCACTCCCCACCTCATAATATACGGACCTAACACTCATACCTGTTACCTCCTGCTAATACACAGGCATCAAGACACCCCCCTTTACTCTCCTCCTAATAAGGTAACATTAGGATACATACACCTCACCTCCTCCTAATACACACACTTCAGGACATGTACCTCTCCCTTCCTCCTAATACACAGACATCAGAACATGTACCTCTCTCTTCCTCCTAATACACAGACATCAGAACATGTACCTCTCCCTTCCTCCTAATACACAGACATTAGAACATATACCTCTCCCTTCCTCCTAATACACAGACATCAGGACATGTACCTCTCGTATCATCCTAATACACATACATCAGGATATGTACCTTTTTCCTCCTCCTAATACACTGACATCAAATCATTTCATTCTCACCTCCTACTAATACATAGAAGTAACATGTCTATCCCACTGTCCATGCAGAAACAGAGCCAGGACAAGTTTCTATACCCAGGCGGTTGCCTAGGGTGTTAATGGTTAGGGGACTCCAAAAAAAAGCAGCTGCCAGCTTTTTACCTGTGAAGCTGCTAAAATTTCGTGGCTGGTACTTCTTGGGGCCCATTCCATAGCAAACATGGGGGGCGGGACCACACCAGTCTGGTAACTCCTCCCATCACACAGGCAAGCCAGGGACCCCAGTCAGGACTGGGCCTCGTTACTTTGTACCTGCTGCCCCCTCCTCTTGGTGCCCCAGAAGTTGCTAGCTGCTTCTTTCCATGTCTGCTATGGGCTGGGAGGGTTGTGCTTGACTATGATGTGAAGGCCACGCTCCACACCCTACTCTGAGGTGCAGAGGATGCCGCACCCATCTCCGGCCTGCTGAAGTAAAGAGTAGTGGTGGTCCCCAATGCCCGGTGGTGGGTGCCATTTCCAAGGAGGGAAGGGGCATCACATAGTGCACCCTCAGATCTAGCAATATAAGGGTATTTTTAACACCAAGGACAAAATGCCAACATGAGGAAGATTTTATATTACATAACTACAAAAATGGTGTTGAATCATCTTTCAAACATAATTAAAGTTTTTCTGATGAAGGAAACAGACTGTACTTCATGGGTAACTAGGTGAGATCAAGAGAGGCACTATGGGAGATTTATAAGCTGCAAAAGTATAAAACCACAGTGCAAATGCTATTTATTAATGATATCCTCCTACGTTTGTGCTTCTCCCTGCAAAGGGAATTACATTCTCTACCACCTCTTAGGTCCTGGACATTGTGCCTTGTCCCTGTGCTAAACATGGCACACTCTTTGCACCATCCAGTTGCACTTCTGCGGGAAGGTGTATTTGTAAGCACACTTCCACCAATGTCATGTATAAAGACATTCCTAATGCCCCCTCATAATTAATTTAAGTCTTAAATTAAGTTGAAAAGAGCAGTATTTTAATAGAAAACTCTAAAAGTTCCTTCACACATTTCCAATAAAAAATGGGTAAAATGCACGATAACTAACGTATGCTAAAGACATGTTTTAACAATTTTGAAGCATTGTGTTTTTACCAACACAAAACTATTATACTGGTAGCACGTGTTAACAAATGAGAATAGGTCATGCTACGTTACATCTTTAGAGATCTAGAATGGCAAATATAGGACCATAAGAAACCATCATATTTATTTCCCTCAACAGCTTCCTACGTCAGCACACAGTTCACTTTTGTACACAAGCAACAAATACAGGTATGTCAATATCTATTTCTCAGCACAAGAGACATTTATGTCACAGAGATTTAGCACTTAGCAGGACACATATTAGCACTAACCTGTGCTCTTGTCACCTGGATAACAATATCTCCAAGTAGTGATAATCCAGAAGGCTAAAAGAGTTTACTCCCAAGACACCTAGAATTAAACACATATCCACAGAGAAATCTTAATGTCACCTCTGAGCACACATCTAATTTATTGCTCCTATATCTCTGAAACAGAAAACCAGGATACTGTGTGACATGATGTTTGTGTAGTCTATAAAATCTACAGCTTGTCTTCTGGTGTCAAATGGATTATCATAGAAGCAATATGTAGTTGGCAGAAGGAGCAGTTATGAAAAGAGGTGTGCAGCATAGTGCCACAATGAGTAGCATTGGAGTAATGGAGCGCAGAAAGGAGAGGGGCATTTAGAGACACCATGAAGAGCTGAAAAGGTTCATAGAATGGTTTTAGAGTTGTTGAGCAAGAGTCATATGGATGTATTAAGTGAGAATCTGTGAGAATAAATTGATTATAAAAAGGTTTAATTTCAATCAGAAAATTATTGGATATACAAAGCCACACATAGATATAGTATGAGTTACATAATGTGATAGACACCAGTGATGAAAAGGTACGTGTTATAAAGACCAGTTAGTGGAAGGAGGTATAAGGAGAAGCCAATGCAAAGAGTTGCAAGGAGCAGTCAGTGGTAGGAGTTGTAAGGAGCAGTCAGTGGTAGGAGTTGTAAGGAGCAGTCAGTGGATGGAGGTGTAAGGAGCAGTCAGTGGATGGAGGTGTAAGGAGCAGTCAGTGGATGGAGGTGTAAGGAGCAGTCAATGGTAGGAGCTGTAAGGAGCAGTCAGTGGATGGAGGTGTAAGGAGCAGTCAGTGGATGGAGGTGTAAGGAGCAGTCAGTGGATGGAGTTGTAAGGAGCAGTCAGTGGTAGGAGTTGTAAGGAGCAGTCAGTGGATGGAGGTGTAAGGAGTAGTCAGTGGATGGAGGTGTAAGGAGCAGTCAGTGGATGGAGGTGTAAGGAGCAGTCAGTGGATGGAGTTGTAAGGAGCAGTCAGTGGTAGGAGTTGTAAGGAGCAGTCAGTGGATGGAGGTGTAAGGAGCAGTCAGTGGATGGAGTTGTAAGGAGCAGTCAGTGGTAGGAGTTGTAAGGAGCAGTCAGTGGATGGAGGTGTAAGGAGCAGTCAGTGGATGGAGTTGTAAGGAGCAGTCAGTGGTAGGAGTTGTAAGGAGCACTCAGTTGTAGGAGTTGTAAGGAGCAGTCAGTGGATGGAGGTGTAAGGGGCAGTCAGTGGTAGGAGTTATAAGGGGTAGTCAGTGGATGGAGTTGTAAGGAGCAGTCAGTGGTAGGAGTTGTAAAGAGCAGTCAGTGGATGGAGGTGTATGGAGCAGTCAGTGGATGGAGGTGTAAGGATCAGTCAGTGGTAAGAGTTGTAAGGAGCACTTTTTGGAGGAGATATATGGAGCAGTTAGGGGAAGAGTTATAAAAAGTAGTTAGGGAGGCATAGTGGAAGTTAAAAAGAGCATCCATTGGAGTGATTGTAAGAAGCTGTTTTGAAAGGAACTGAACATTTAGGGGAGGTGTTTTAATTAGCAGTTTGGTTAGGAATCAAATCATTATCAGACATGCCGGTAAATAAGGTTGAAGAATGACTACTATCAACCTATGTTAAATTTCTAATTGCCTTAATAGCCATAGTACTGCCAAAAGTGATCTGGCTATTTGGCCTACTGAGTCTAACGGCTGGACCTCATCTGTTGGAAACCTGGACTCTTATGTATCACCTCCAACAAAGTGATTGGAGAACATGACCTTATCCCTTTTAGCAGAAGTTACTTCTTCAGAGACAGGTGGTGACAGCAATATTGTGGAGTAGAGTACAGGCTTAGAATGGAATCTAAAATTGGTTTCTTCTTTCAGACTAGCAACTAGGTCTGTTTATACTATTTTAATATGATTGACCTGATAAAGAATGGCAGTTCAGCCACATTAAGGGCATAACATGCAATGTACATGGCATATAACCTCTTAGTTAAAAGGGCACATTCAGTATAGCCATAGTATACACAGTATTTCTTAACACAATTCAAACAATTTTCTTGACATGATCTGATAAGCAAAGTTTGTAGTTTTCTGTTCCTCCCATATTTCACAATAGACCATCTGTTCACTCCACGTGTGGTTAGCCATTCACTAGTAATTAGCTTACAAGCTATTCTATCCATTCAGCCAATATCACTTGTGGTCAGGCTACTTGCTGAGAAGTCAATTCTCTTTTGAAAACTAATTACACCAAATATCGCTCACTAAAAGTTCTGTGTTACAACCCATACAATAAATACATTTGACCTGAAAATAAAGACACATTTTATTTCTTAATATGCTGCGGTATTAATCATTGATCATGATATATCATCTGTCAACCTGGCTGTCTGCATATATGGCCATATTGATCACTGACCATGTTAGTGGAGGCAAAGTATTGAGCAGTTTGGGGAAGATTTGTAAGTATCAATTAGTAGTGGTGTTGTATTGGGCTGTTTAGGAAGGAATACCAGTTATAAGGGTTAAATAGTAGTTTTGTATGATCAGTCATTTTCTTCATACACCAGGGAATGGTCTTACTGTTATGGTCCATAGTTGTGATTTGTAATAGTCAGGAGCCACTGGCAGGTTGATGGATTCATGAATGTATAATTGGATATTTAGTGGTTCGATGGCTGCTTGCTGTTTTCTTGACAAGGCTGTAGGATTAACTCTTGCTATCCTTCATGATAACGGTCCAGTGCTGCACATCACATAGTAGAGGAGCAGGCTGAATTAAATGTACACAAAAGAAACCCTCCTTTATTTTGATCGTGTTTCTTTTATTAAGGCTGGAAAAGCTGACTGTATATTCACAGGCTGAAGGGCACACCCTGACTGTACATCAAGACTTGGGGGAAAAGAGTTTGTGTCAGGACAGAGGAATTACGATCACATTCAGTTATAATACTGGGAGTCGATTTAACCTCCCAAAGACAAGTCACGACTCGTATTGGAACAATCCTTATGGGAGTTCCCTCTTCTTGGAGCACTTATTGGGAAAGTCCATCAAGTGTTCCGCAGATGAAAGGAAACCTCATTTTTGGGAATAAGTACATGATGCTGAGAACTGTCCAAATCAACATTTCATATCCTAATGTTTAGAACATACTAAGAGGACACTCTTTTATAGAAACAACAATAAGAGCAAGCTAGGAAAATAAACATTACCTGCATCTTCTCTTGTGATTTTGATTCTGCTTTGAAATATAAGGACAGACCCATGTGGCTGAATTAAGCTGAGGATCCACAAAACAGGTCACCCAGAGACGAGATTCATTCATAAGCAACAGGCGTCTGATATCGTACAAGCCTTCAACAGACAGAAAGTTGGTGTGATGATAATGGAGCATTCGTCAGGCTTAGTCATGGAGATGGTATGAGAACAGAAGCTTGCCTGTTTCTCCCAGGTCCTGCTGGGATTATTAGAGTGGTGTGGGGAAGTCACAGATCTCTCAGCTGTGGACCATCCTCACCTCTTCCTAACAAGCTGTGTGTGTGTTTTCCTGCATGAGAATGAGGTCTCTCAGCTGGGGATTGGAAACTCCGCCTGATGTGAGAGAAGGAAGGAGGGAGGGAGAGAGGTGGATAAGGAGAGAAGACAGGAGACACTGGATAGGAGTATGGGGGAAGGAGAACAGAAAGGTGGAGAGAGAGAAAAAAAAGATGTTATAGGAAAGAGGTGAATGGAAAGATGTAGAAGAAGATATCATAGAACATGCAAGAAAAGAGCTAATTTAAATAATGAACCTTTAGGTGCTAGTGTCTATACAGTATATAATTTACAAATATAATTCCCCTGATCTGTAATTCAGTGTGGGATGCCTTCAGCAGCCAGGGACTATATGGTACATAACTGACTTAACACTCCAGGTATAGCTTACCTACATCACCCATTGTGCTCAGTCAGTGTAAGGTTGGCTGCCTTTTCAAATTTTAATAGCAGACCAAGCAGCATGGAAGATGTAGTTCAGCAAATAGCTGGAGTGCTAAAGATTATCCTTTGCAGATTTTAATCACATTAAACTGAAGTCTGATAAATAAGCCATAACCTTTGCTAATATTTCATTAACAGTATGTGTTTTAATGCTGGCAATTTTTCCCACACAATTTTCCCAAATTTTTTTACACTTCCTTAAGAGTTAAGAACCATCTGTCTCAGCCACTTTGCTCCATAACTGGGAAATGCTGAAGGAAATGCTAGATCCATGCCCCATTCTCATACCGAGCTGTATTCTCTCTGCACAAATGCAAATTCATTGGAAAAATATACTATGCTAACAAAAGTGACTCAGCTGTTGGCCAGTGCGAGAGAACAAATCATTGGGCTTTTGTTTGTATTTTAGTGCAGTGTGTGTTTAACTGTGGTTTAGTGCAGTGTATGTATTTATTACAGTACAGTAGTACAGTATGTGTTGTGTCTATGTTTAAGTTCACTGCATTTATCTAGTGCGGTGTATGTTGTGTCTGTACTTTAGTGCAGTGTTTTTAGTGCAGTTTCTCTGTGTTATAGTTCAGTGTATTTATTTAGTGTAGTGTGTTTTTAACTGTGTTTTTGTAAAGTGCAGTATGTGTGGTTTGTGTTTTATTGCAAGGTATGTATTTTCTGTAGTGTGTTTTAACTGTAGTTTAGTTCACAATATGAATTATTTTATGTGTCTGTTTTAATGTAATGTATGTGTTTAGTGCTGTATTTGTGTCTGTGGTTTAATGCAGTGCATCTTATGAGACTGGATGTCAAAGACTGTATGTGGTCTCTGTGTGAGTAGAAATGTCTTCTAGATAATGTTACTCTTTGGAGGATTGTAGCTGTCTGGCTGGATAGAGGCAGGCCAGTTTGAGATGGAAAGGGGTCTATGTACTCACTTTCTTCAAAGGCTTCCTGTGGTGCATGCTATATAATGTATCTTTGTCTGTCTGAGCTTGTCTCCTGATTGGCTGTAACACCCCTATGTTGGCTTTTCAGCCAAAAATGCGTGTTCCTGTTTCTTATATTTGTCATATAGTAATGTAGAGTTGACTGATATCTGATGCATGAGGCATTTTACGTTTATTGATGAAAGCTATATTCTCTTGAATATGGTTGTAGCCTTCAAAATGTCTGCCTCCGCTGTGTATAGGTAACTGATACACTTTAAGAGGTAAATGTATTAAATTGCGGTTCCATGAAATCGCTGACTTTAAGTGATTTTGACAGCCGTATTGCAAATGACGATTTTATTAAAGACAAAACCCAGCAAATTGCCTTTAATAAAATTGTTTTAAATATGGGTTTCAAAATCATTGAAAATCTGCGCTTTAACAATACATTTACCCCTAAGACGCTTGATAAGATCTTGTTCTGTCTGTTTCCTACTGGATTGTGCAACCTTGTGGAAATAAAAATCATGGGACTGATTCATTAAGGATCTTAACTTGAGAAACTTCTTATTTCAGTCTCCTGGAGAAAACCATGTTACAATGCAAGGGGTGCAAATTAGCATTCTGTTTTGCACATAAGTTAAATACTTCCTGTTTTTTCATGTAGCACACAAATATCAACTTTAAATTTCAGTGTACAAATAAGCTATCAAGTATTTGTGTGCTACATGAAAAAACAGGCAGTATTTACATTATGTGCAAAACAGAATACTAATTTGCACCCCTTGCATTGTAACATGGTTTTGTCCAGGAGATTGAAATAAGAACTTTCTCAAGTTAAGATCCTTAATGAATCAGGCCCAATGTTATTAAACTTATTATGACATCTTACCCTAGTTCTATTAATGTCTGTAATATTTGTGTAATTGTGTACAGGAGTGACATTTGTTACAGAAAAATAAAATGTAGGTCACTTCCACTTAAAATAATAAAAGTACTATTTCACTGAATTCATTTAAGAGTGTATGGGATAGCCATTGGCAATGTAATAAATAATAGCTACAGTCCTGGGCAGGAGTGTCAATGTATGATCACAGCTGAGCTCATAGATAGACTCTTCGTTTAAAGATCATGATTACATAGTACTTAGACCTCTGCTCTCCTTTGGGATAATTCTCAGCCGTCTACAGCTAGGAGGCTACATGGCCAAGTTATTAATATTCACAATCATCCTTTCAGTATTCAAAGCAGGGAATGTTATGTCATGTGATATTTCATAGTGCTATGTTATATGCTCTGTTACCTTCCTGTGCCAGCAGGGGCTGTAACACAGTTTACTGCAGGGTATGTTAGTAATAACTGTGTATTGATATGATGCATTGATAAGCTGTGCATACCCTCCAACATTTCACAGCTGAAAAAAGATACACACAATACTTGATAGCTTGTGCAATGGCGCCAGGTCAGAGGCGGCTTGTTTGGAGCCCCACATGGGGCGTGTCTCCCTACTCTTATTTACCACATGATCATCACCAAGTCATTCCTAGCAATTAATATACCCCCAATTGTTTTAACCTCCCCCTCTACTCTAGCACATTGATTATCCCCCCTCCCCAGTCTACCTCCAGCAGAGATATTTCTGGTCTTACCTCTCAGTCGTCTGTGCCAGGGCTCACCTGCACTTGGCAGGATGCTGGTGCTGCACGTGGAAGTCAGTTGTAGAGATCCAGCAGTGATATCCACATCCCACATGAGCCAAATTAAAAGAGACAGAACCCACCAATTGCGCCAATCAGCCGAATTTGACAGGGGGTGTGTAACTTATAAAAAAGTGAGTTGTGGAGGGAGACCTGGGAGCATGCAAGGAAGTTATGGCCATTGCAGCTACTGAGAGAAATAAATTTGCATAATTGTAGATATAGAAATAAGTCAGTCATTTTTTGGGCTAAACCATTATTCATCAAATGCAGCTTATCAATTCTCTAGGAACTAGTGACATCACTGAGGCATGAGGCACTCTGAATGTGCTTAATATTGTGTCAATGTCTTCTAAAAGTGTTCACAAGAGCAGTGAGTGGAAAGCAATAAAGAAGAAAATAGATGTATAGACCATGTGAACTGTTATTAACAAATCTAATAAAATGAGATACACTTACAAATCCCAGGTATAAATTGAACAGAAAATATAAGAAGTTTGTTGAAGCAATGCTGATCAGGTAAACCGTGATCTGTGTCTCTACTAAGTGTGTTGGAGTAGCCCCCCTCAACAGACACACCCCTACAAAATGGGCTGCTCCATCGCAAGAATTGATTAATATGAAATTATGCTGCAACTTTGCTCCTCTCTACTTCAGACAAAGCAATGCTAAGTTTATGTAAGCCATCACTTTATTATAATTATAATAATATGCCGGAAAATATGAAGAACAGCTGGAAATCTATGTGAACGCCCTAATTGTAATAAAGAGCGATTTGGAGATTCTGCTGTGTGTATCAGGGCCATTTGGTTATTTTGCAGGTCGATTGTGACAGGGGCATCTTCTTGTTAGCTGGGGGTCGCTGAGCATTTTTCTTCTGCAAGTGTCCTCAGATATGGTGGAAACCATAAGTGGTCTTATACGTTAATGTATATTGCTTTGCACTTTTCAGATGCACTTTATACAGGAAGTGCATGTCTTACTGAATTTAGAGCAATGTAATAAAAAAAATTAACAGACAAAAATGTGACACATGACATTTGCTAATTAAACTAATATTACCTCACTCTCTTGATTAATTTAAAACATAAATAAGATTAATCCAAGATGTATTTTAGGAGAAATAAGGAAAATAAGAAATTAATGTAGTGTGTGATCCTGAAGTTTTAATAGGTTGGACTTTGAAGTGATGTTTGCACTCTTGCGACCATGCGCATTTCCAGTTGAATCCGCAATCCCGTGTCTGCAGATTGATTTCCTCTGAGCAGTTCCCAGAACAAGGATGTGAGTGGGCACCTAAATGTATACTGAGTGGACACTTAGGCTCATGTGCCCAACCAGTAAGAGAAATCAGTCAGCACCTACCGTACATTCATAACCTTAAATACTACATACAGAGCAACAATCCTTACGGGGACTGGTCTAGTTCAATTTACAAGAATGTAATAAAGTATGATAACATAATGAATAAAAAGAATGAAGCTTTAATTAATGTACCTGGCTGGCCTAGTTTGGAGTTGGCCAGCGCAGGTATTAGTAGAACTGCCCTTCATTACCATAAGAAGAGGACCTGGACTGCAATTAGTATGTTAATTACAAAACATTGTTGTTATGTCAATTAAGGGTTAGCAGAGAGTGGAGCAAAAAAAAAAAAATGCGTAATAAGGGAAATTACAGGACATGGATGTCTCCAGGATAAGCATATATGTCATGGATAGTAGGTTAGTACATTATATACTACATATACTACCCCAATAATCTGAGTGTGTTTAACTCTTTGACAGTTGGAGTGTATGTGCTGAACAGAACCTTAATTTAGGCCAAGGAAATTGCAAAATAAGGTAAAATATTCAGGCTGATTTGGAGTATGATTCTAATCATCTCTGCAGGCTGGATCAGGGGATTGTGAGACAAGAGTGGTCACAGTGATAGCCCAATACACTATCACACAGTTCAGGGTATTAGAAGTCACCTATGAATTTTGCACCATGTGTAAAATCACCTTTATATGGTAACAGAACTCACTTATGGCTTCTAACTAGAGATGGGCGGTCTCGGTTCCCCGAGATCCGAACCCACCCGAACTTTGCCTATCCGAGTACCGATCTGAGCAGGCTCGGTACTCTCCCGCCCATGCGGAATCAAAATTGAGGCAAAACGTCATTGTGGCGTAGTCGGATCTCAGAGCTCGGTTCTCGCGATATTTGAAAAGCATAAATACCCGCCTACACAGCAATCTATTGCCATTTGACAGAGGGAGAGAGCAGGGTTAGGTCACAGGCTGTATTAGAGAAGGGACAGAGCAATAATTGTACACCTTATTCTTTCTATTATTATTTCAATTCTATTCTATTCAATTCTATTATTATTACCAATTCTATTAGCAATTGTTAGAGCAGGAAGAGAGGAGGATAGAGGAGGCATTTTTTTCAATATTTTGCACTAAAAGTGCTTTGGGGTGTCCCATATTCCCCAGTGTGAAACACTAATTTTTCTGGCTGCAAAAAGTCATATTTAGCAGCAGCATCTATAGAATATTTTGCACTACAAGTGGTTTGGGCTCATTAAAATGGATTCAAAGCAGTCCACATATGAGCAGAATCAGCAAGGAGGTGCTGGCATCAGTCCTGATGGTAGTCTTCCCAGTACGTCATCTGGTAAAGCCTATGTAAAAGTACATAGTCTTTTTAAATCAGGGGAAAAAACACACACACAAAAAAAAATTACTGTGTTGAAGCGAAAAAGAAGTGTAACTGAGGAAAAGTTAACTGCCGATAAAAAAAAAAAGAAAGAATGAGGCCTTTCTCTATTAGTGGCAGATCTAAAAATGTTACTGAGCCTTCTCTTGTACGGTCACTCGTGACCAAGCAAGACCAAGTAATTTGGAGTCTAAAAGTGGTGCACAACTACTGTTACGCGTGAAAGCCTATCTGCAAGAAAACAGTAAGGCATTAGAGGATAATGTATGCTCTGAATCAAAAATGACACCAATCCCTGTGGAGAGTCCATCCACCAGTGGTATGTCTAATCGTGAGCATTCTGTTTGTGTACCCATAAAGAAGGGCCCTTTCAGCAGTTCTGCTGATATGTGCCTGAGTGTAGCCGGTGATACACAAATTGAGGATGCCACTTGTAATTAGAAGAGGATGAGGGGGAGATTTCTGTAGGCGATGAGGGCGCTAATGATGATGTTGATGAGGATGATGCAGACAGATACCAAATTGCCTTTCTCTATTTCTATTTATATTCTAGATTCTATAATGGCTGAATAGTTTTCTATTTTACTCCTAGTGGAGAGGGGGTCTGATGCAGACAGATACCATACTGCCCTTGTCCATTTTTTTTTTATATTCTACAGTCTATGCAGGCTGCTTTTTTTTACTATTTTCTACAAGTGGAGGGGGCCTATAGAGACAGAAACCAAACTGCCTTTGTCCATTTCTTTATATATTTAACTATTAGTGTAGGGTGTAATATACACCCAAAGACGATGGCTGCATTGCCAATAGGCATAGATGGAGAGGAAGACAATCTGGTTTGTGTGTAGAATTAATGACGGCCTACCAGGAATTAAACTGTTTTTTTCATAATTTATTAGCTTTACAATTACCTTACTTATCCAAGAAACAGGTGGAGCACTAAATTAGGTTATTTTAGGCCCCAATAAATTGATTTTTAAACAAAATTGCAAAACAAAACCAAAACAAAACCAAAACACGCAAGGGTGGTTTTGCAAAAACCAAAACCAAATCCCGAAGGTAATCCAGATCCAAAACCAAAACCAAAACACGGGGGTCAGTGACCATCTCTACTTGGAGAACCACAAGTGCCAACATGCCCTGACACCCATGCCTGTCTGCCACCTGTAGTTCCACAACAAAAATGTTAAAAAAGCCCCAACACCCTGTTTGAAACCACAACATTTTAATAAAAATAATAAAACCCCAATATATACATAAAACACCCTCTTTAAAAACACATATATTTATTAAAAATAATAAAACCCCATATACTCACCAATATGATGTCTTCTTCTTTTGTCAGCAGCTTTTAATCCAAAAATGCTTGTAAGACCATGTGCATATAAATTTGTATTCCAAAATAAGGTCCTTGAAGATGACCCCAAAATATTTGTATATCCAAAAGTCCATGCTTGAATAAAATCTTCTGTTCTTTGGGTCACATAGACCCCCATATTTGCATTTCCACATGTCCATGCTTGTAAACAATCTTCTGATCTTCGGATCAGGAGGACCCCACTATGTGCATACAAACTGGAAAATGCTTGTTAAAAAAATAAACCCAGTAAATGCACAACGCTAACTATGCTTGTACACTGTACGAGCAACATGATGCTAATGACTATGACAGAGCTGCAAGCTCTATTTATAGTCTATGGGGTTTCCCATGACAGCGTGGGAAAACCCCTTAGACTATAAATGCCGTGTGTCCCCCGGCTATAGTGCCACCCACCCCGGCTGGTTTGCCTAGTGCTGGTTGCGTGAAATTCGGGGGGACCCCATGCAAATTTTTCCCCGATTTTTACACAACCAGCAGTAGGCTGGCAGCGCTAGGGTTAATATTGCTTGAATGGGGGAACCCCACACATTTTCTTTTTTTAATAATATAATTTTATTTAGCCTAAAATCGACCAGTGTTTGCCATGTCAAACTTTCAACCAATCAGAAATTATTATTATTAACTTAGTATTGGTTTGCAAATGTCGATTTTCAGCTAAATGCTGACGAGTTTGCTAAACACGGCAGAGTTTGAAATCGGTACAAATCGTGAAAGATGAACAGCGATTTTGAAGTTCAGACTAAAAAACACTACTTAATACATATAGCGACTTTGCGATTCAAATCACTGTTTATCTCCCGCGATTTTAAATTGCAGAAAAATTCGGACCTTGATACATTTACTCCTATGTCTTTTATTTTCTCAATTATAATAGTCAGTAGCAGATGTATTGTCTTGTATACAGATGGGTTTAAATCAGGGGTGTCCAACCTTTTAGCTTCCCTGGGCCACATTGGAAGACGACGAGTTGGTTTGGGCCGCACATAAGATACACTAACAATAACGATAGCTGATCATCCAAAAAACCATAGAAAACATAGTTAACATATATATATATGAGAAAAAAAGTGATATATATATATATATATATATATATATACATATCACTTTTTTTTCAAATCCCCCTATACTTACCTTTCAATCTCCCTGTTCAAAAAATCCTCTCTAGTTATTATACTATAATCACTTTTTGTATTGTTTAGATGCAATATCAATAAAGTGCATTTAAGCCAGGCATTGTATAACAGGGTGCCCTGACCAGGCCTGCGGTACCTGACATATACATCACTGTGACCCCAAATTGTCACCTGTTTTGCTAATGACACCACTATGTTAGTTAAGGGATAACAACTTATAATGGGCCAAAGAGAATAATATATAATGCCCCATTAGTATTACAAGTAGAAGTATGTAGCAGGGAGATAAGGTCCATGATGCTCCAGAACCAGGTGACTTTTATTCACTTGTCAGCATCCCTTGAAAGAATAAAAAAAATCCCCCTTAACTTACCTTTTAATCGGCTTGTTCTCCGGTCCTCTTCTCTTCTTTTCTCCAATTCTGTGCTGTTGATTGTTCTTCTCGTGCGGGTGACTCCTCTGTGCTGCGCTCCGCAATGGATGTTGGGCGTGATGACATCATGCCCGACATTCACTGCGAGCACCACACGGAGGAGGAGACAAGGGAGGGAGCAGGAGTACCAGCTGACGTGACCGCGTGACCACAAGGTAAGTATTTTCATTTATTTTTTTTGCAGGATTTTTTTTTTCCATTAACAGTGCTGCCCCCTTGCCACAACCAAAACTCCTTCTGGGCCACATTTACAGGTGTGGTGGGCCGCATGGTTTAAATAGTACATATTTCTGTTTGTATAATTTGTACCAGTTTGAATATATTTAGTGTATGTGAATGTCACTATTTTTCACTTTACCAAGTCACACAAATGACAAATTGTGTGCATGACACCATGAAAATTCCATATTGAAACGCACTACAGTCACCACAACCCATCCTTCAACATATCTGCCCTTAGCTGTCTTGTTGGAGGAGATAGCTGTCAAATAGAAAAATAATATACAGTGTTATGTTATTATATTTTTATATTATTATATGCTATCATTTTTCTATTCTATCTTTAATTTTGTTATACTCAGACATTATTAATATTACTTAAGCCTTATGTGCTATTTTTATAAACTGTTATCCTAGTATATGCTCACATTGTTATTACTTTCACAAAATTATAGACTCACCTTGTTATATTTTATTTATATATTTTACTTCCTTGTTTAGTTGAACTACCCATTGTTCACAACGGTGAATAAACGTAGACTGTAAAAGGGCCATTTATCCCTATATTAAATAGAATATACATACACATACAAAAACAGAATGAGTCTGAGTCATTAAGGAACATATCTGACGATTTTGTGCGTATTGTCCACAAAATCACTCTGCACATGCTCAGAACCGGACGATATGCAACAGAACGCAGCCACCAGAACGCAGTCATCTTCAAGTGCAAACGACATTTACTACAGCTGACGATTTTGAGGATGGAACATGATGGGGAATAGGCCGACACAAGTAGGCACTGTTAAGGGCATTCCCGTGCAGCCATGTCCAAGTAAACTCGGGCGCACACAGAAGTACGCTGGTTTTCTGCCATATTTCTTGCTCCAGCTAGAGGTCTAATCTAAGTTCTAGTTACGTCAGTAACGTATGCATGTTATAACAAGTGTTTGCAATCTGGAGTAACTGTATAAATGTCTGTTATGTACAGTAGACATTAAGTACACCCTAATTAATGTTTTTTAAGAAAGAAAAAACAAAAAAAACAAATTTTTACAAAAATTTACAGATTCTAATTAGAAGTAGGATGAGCAAAGGAGACAGCAATCTGCCAATTTATGAGGGTGTAGGATCAAGAGAACAGGAGGTAGAGTAGGGAGAAAGTGGAAACTTAATCTTCATATGTAGGATCAAATGAAGAGAGGGTGTCAGAGGGTGCTGGGAAGGAATCGAGCCGATTGCATGTCGAGGAAGACGATACCATTTCAATTCAGATCTTATTAATCTTGTCATTGAAGTAGGAAACAAAGCCTTGGTCACTGATATTATTTGGGGTATTTGGGGTGGCAGGGTCTAGTAAAGATTTAAATGTGTTAAAAAGACGTTTGGGTTTAGAAGCCTGAGCATAGATGAGAGATTGGTAGTATGTTTGTTTTGCAGTGTCCAGAGCATTTACGTAGGAGTGGTAGATAGCAGTGTATGTAAGGAAATCATTAGAGGTACGAGAGTGACACTCTGTTTTATGAGAAAGTTTTTTAACATTTTGCATTACCTTAGCTTCTTATGATTGACAGGTTGACATGGAGTGTAAAGAGTTGATTGAGCCACTTGATCAAGGACTGTTGCCAGGTTTTGATGAAAATAAGGTACTGCCATATTAGGGTAGGAGAATGTAGAAAATGGGGAGAGAAGGTGTTGGAGAGAGGTGGCAAACTGTTGAAAAGTAATATTTAAGAGTTAAGATTTTTGCAAGCATGAGGAATGTTAGTAGAGTTTGACAGCATAGAGGTTAAAGTAGTGGGGGTGAGGGTGTAGCTGATAAGGTGATGATCTGAGAGGGGGAAAGGAGGGGAGGAAGGGGGGAAATTAGAGAAAGTAGTATCAGGTGCCGTCCCCGTACTTCCCCTAGGTGCAGGGGATGGGCGCCTGTTTCTTCTCAGTGTCTGGTTTTCGGGCCTCGCTGCACGAGCATGTGAAATGGTATCGTGTCCTATTGCTAGGCAACAGGATGCTCTCTCTCCTCAGCCTGTTGGTGGTCAGCTGTGTTCTGACCACCAAAATCTGCATCACCCGATCAGGGGGCACTTCCCTATATTTAAAGAACACTCTGGCAGCTTTAGGGTGCCAGAGTATTGGTTCACTCCACCTCCAGTGCTCCTTGTGGATAATTCTTGTGTTTCCTATTGATTGCTGACTTCTGGCTTGTTCCTTGGCTTACTCTCTTATTCTGATTTGGTACTGCAGAGTCCGTTTGGTTTGACCTTCTGCTTGTTCCTGACTCACCTTCTGTTTATTTCTTTGTACTGCTATACAGATTGGTTTTGACCCGGATCGTTCGACTATTCCTGTTCATTACACCACTGCGCTGTTGACTAACTTGGAAAATCGCAACCTGCATACCTCTCGCATTGAAGCCCATACATGTATTTATAACCACAAACAAATATGTGAACTGCGGATAGTTCAAAAAATATTTATTATAGGAATTCATTAAAAACATAAATTCAATGCAATAAAAAATCAACTAATAAATCACATATAATCACAACTAATAAAAAACATATAATTCATAAAAAATGCAACTTTTATCTGGAACCTATATTGCACCTATACAAAATAAAGATTCTCGGTATATGAGCTGATTGCCATATATTACAATTCTTAATTAGGGTACAGTCAAAAAAATATCCACTTGAAATTCCTGTTGGTCTCCAAAAAGATAAGACTGTACAGCAATATTAAAATTGGCCAAAAAGCTCCTTGAATACAAAGATATTATAAAAGTATAGGTATGCAATCCCGCAATATAAGATATACTGTTTTGATTAGGCTACTTTGAGCTGCTATGGCACAATTGATAGTCAGACTTGATCTTGCATTTAGTGATCTATCACTATGGCATTATTAAGCACCGGAAGGTAAATTTTGTTATTTTTAAAACATTAAATATTTACAATATTTAGAATAACAATTTGGCAAAAAAAAGAACAACACATACATGAGTCCTCATTGAGTATCTGGACCTGATTTGGAATTCAGCAACGTGCAAGGGTGAGTGACCAGTGACGTCCCTTTATTAGTGTTTATAAAAGACAATTACTACATCCAAGTGGACAAAGCAATCCTCACAGTGATCAACAAGTGAGATAACCACACTAGTCATTGGGCAAAACAAATAAATGACCTGTACTAGTAATAGTAATACTGGTACACCAAATCTTCATCCTGCTCTTGCAATCCTAATGTTCTGCTGTTCTTGACCACTCGTAACCCAACTCCAAGTATTATCCCAAACATAGCACAGAGCAGAATAAAACCAGCTCTATATATAGACACCACAAATACGAATTTACAAATACAGTGTCGAATGGCTCATTCGACTATTCCTGTTCATTACACCACTGCGCTGTTGACTAACTTGGAAAATCGCAACCTGCATACCTCTCGCATTGAAGCCCATACCTCCTTGCGGGGGTCCCTGGTGAACATCGAAAGTGCGTTAGACTCAGTGTCTCCCTGTTTAGTTGTGCTTATACCAGCCAGTGGCTCCTTTGGTGTTAGCAGAATTGGATTGTGGACATTTTATAGAATAAACTAAATAAATGATAACTAGTATCTGATTGGTTGCTATAGGTAACATCTCCATTTTTCAAACCCATTGGAAACTCGTAGCTTGATAAATTTACCCATTATTCTGGTTGATTGTAAGGGGCCTGTTTACTAACAAGCAGCGCTAGCCATGATTTTAACAGTTAAAGATCTGATCTGTTATAAATAAAATACTCAGCTGCCTTGGCAATACTGGTCAGGAGTTGTAGGGGTTAGCTTGCCAATCTCAGGGAATCCGCGCAGACTTGGGCTTTCAGATTTGCTAATAGTAAATAAATAAACAAATTTTTTAATTAATAGATACAAATATGATTTTTTTTACATTTTTTAAAAAACGATATTGTCAATTGACCAAATGCTTTATTCTAAGAATAACTGAAGTATTGAGGCGGTATATGTACCACTGCAAAGCTTGTTACATCGCCAGCAGTTACTACTTGATGTATAGAGCAAGGCCTTATTGCTGGCCTTAAAACTGCCCCTAAGCCCCAAGTATTTGTTGGAATCTCCCACAACTTCTAACAAAGTCTTCAGGGAATTTCTTCAAAAAAGTATGTAATTTGCCCATAGGTTTATTTTATTCACTCTTCAACCCACCCTCAGGGCTCTATTGTGTGCATCCTCTCTACTTATACAGGCCAGAGGCGAGCACAAATAGTATTTGGGAATAAGGGACACCTCTGACTTGTGCCTCTCCCCAGTGGGAGGGATTTGGTCCCCCCCTAATTGGCCCCCGCACTATAACTGGAGCAGTACACAATAGATGTACCCATCCTATAAAGCCTTCCTTAAAGTCAAATATTGCACATCATTTCCTAAAGGAACCTCCATTCAGCATAATTATATGCCTTTGTGGTACCTAGTGAAGCAACTATAGGTGAATAGCTTTCTCAGGTTAATAGTTGTGGATGTGCTCAGCATGAACCTTTCTTGTTTGGAGTGCACAATTTTAGTAATTACTTTATTGAGGTGCATGGCCAGAATTTTACCCAGTATCTTAATATCAGTTATGGGAGTAATGGATCTTTTCTTAAGTGATATAATAATTAGTGCCTTACACATAGACGGTGGCAATGATCCCTCTTTATGTGCTTAGTCAAAGGTTTCTCACAATTTGGGTATAAATGGATTGATGCCAGGGGCCTTGTTATTGGGAAAGGATGCAATACCTGATTCTAACTCCTCCATCATGATTGGCAGAAGCAGGTGTTTCTTATTTTTCATAGAGGGAGTGGACAAACTGATTCTGCCCAAGTAAATAGCCACCTGGGGGTATGTCTACTTAGCAGCAGATACATAAAGGCTTTGATAATAGCTCTGTGATAGAAGGCCCATCAGTGATGTTTCACCCCACCCTGCTCTGTCCCATTGTACATACTGAGGGTTTGATGTAGAGTTGGACGCAATTGTCATCAAAAACACAGACACATCTCAAGGTACCTGCAGCTCTGGATAGTACATTAGAGGCATCTACTGAATGAAGATAGAGTCCGGAGCAAGCAGCGCCTGATTAACCAATGGGCTGTCTAGGCTGAAGCTTAGGATGCACAAATTGGGGGTCACCCCAGCAGGTGCACAATGAGGAGGTGCTTGCTGATGCAATGCTGAATTGGGAGGAGACTGGATTCCACCACCCTGCTTGCACTTAGGAGGGGAGTGGGAGTCTGGTTACTTAGAGACCTCCCTCCCCAGCACTTGAATGTGTCACATATCCTAAGAGGCATCCAAGTCGTCTTCCAAGTGCATCTTTGTGGTGGTGATTGGAACAAGGGCTATTAAAGGGGCTAATAAGATATATTTAGATTTAATTGATAAATGGAGCAGATCATACTTAAGTACATGAAATAATGAATAGCATATCACAATCAATATGTTGCCTCCTAGATTGATTGAGGGCACAATTCAGGCATTGACAAATTCCATTTACTGGGGGGGCAGCGTTGAAGGAAATTGGATTTTAAAATACGGATGCGTTACACATATATGAATTTTGTATAACTTTTTTGGACGTGAAATCAGGAAACACCGCAACCTTTTGGTTACCTTACATAAGGTGCCCCTTTGGCCTATCACTTCTTCCCACTCCCACCTCCAGGACTTCGCCCGGGCTGCTCCTCAGCTGTGGAATGATCTCCCATGCTCCATCAGGTTAGCCTCTACTCTCAAAGGCTTCAAGCATGTCCTTAAGACTCATTTCTTTATTCAAGCCTATCAGAATTCCTCCTAACTCCCTTGTCCTGGCTTTCACCCCAGTCCTTTAGGATGTCAGCTCTCAGGAGCAGGGCCCTCTTTCCTTGTGTTCTCCTTCTAATATTCCATCATCCTCTGTACCTCTTGACCTGCTTCCATAGCCCTGTTTTCTTAAGCTTAGGCCTGCCTCCTGCTGATTACTACTATCACTCTCACTAACGGTCGCTCATAAAATTTGATCTACATTACCATGTTACCTGTATATTTATTAATTTAATATGTCTGGTTAATGTATTTTGTTCTTCATGTATCATGTTATGTGTTATGGATCACTGCTTTCTGTATATGTCATGTACGACACTGCGGACCCTTTGTGGCGCCTTATAAATAAAAGATAATAATAATAATAATAATAATAATAGTGAAGTATTTTGGCTATGAAGGCACAAGAGTCTGTGCCTGTACATGGTGGGGCTGCTCTACTATGAACTAGTCAGTGAAGACATCTTTTCAATACAGCTCCAGGAGCCATTCATCCAGGAATTTAGAGAATACTGAAAGATATCAGCTCACATGATGTTCAATACCCCCAAAATGAACAGTCTTTTAGGAGAAAAGAATACATAGAATTAATAAGGCGCCCTGCAGGGACAATACAATCAAATGGTGTTGCAAATAAATATCTTACTCTGACATACTAGCTGCTTCCAGAGGACATTCTACTGAAATGTCACTATATAGGAAATTGAGAATATTGATGTATGGAGCGCTGGTATGTAAGATAACTTTTAATGATTAATATAGTAATATCACATCAGATTAGTTTAGACCAACAATAAAATGAGATGATATAAAATTAAAATATAAAAAATAAGAAATAACACAGAGGTAATTTAAAAAGAGCATAAAATATATAACACACTATAAATGGCATGAATGCAAAAAGCTTAACATGCACCCCGCAGGAAAAGAGATTCTGCAGATCCGGAGTAAGGCTACCAATACAGATATGGAGATTCTGGATGTATTGTATAGTATATAGAAGCAAAGAGAGTGTTCAATTGTCCACAAAAGAATAAGAAAAAACTTCCAGTTTGCCGTTCAAAAACTGTTATTAGCTGACCCAATATAGTATCCAGGATAGTATTGGTATGTGCACATACGCAAAAAGCGTTCACTTATCTTTCTACTGAAGAGGCAGGAACAGCATGTAAGAACGTGTATGATCTCCGTCTTTTAGGAGAAAAATGAAAGCATAAATTCAACAAGGGGATGGTCCTTAAGTGTTAGTAGGTTGAATTTTGTAGTTTTCTGTTTCTACAATGTGCATTTTCCAATGTATCTGAAAACCTGCAAAACTAGGTAAAAAATTATTTTCTTAGGGCAGTTCCAAAGACCATAAACTGGAAGAGCACCTCGAAATGCGTAAGATAGACAAGTAGACGCACTTGCACACATTAAAAGCATGCAGGTCTGCACTTTTTATTATTCATAATTGACCCTGATTTGGGTTTTAACAATTCTTCTTTATTTTGTGGTCAGTTCCAAAGGAGTATTCCCCACATGGAAATTATGGTTTTATATATGCTGCTTGTATGATCTAGTCTCACAAGAATCCTGCTTGCTTAATGACTTTGCCTGTAATGTTACTGTTTAAGGGTAAGTTACAAAAACCCATGCATCTAATCCTCTCTCTCCAGCCTTCCAGCTATCACACTGCAGCAATTAGCTGAACACAATGCTAGCATGAACTGACTCCTGGAAACTGGAATAAGAAAAATGTTCCATGTGCTTCTATATGGGATCAGAAATCATTGTTTAGTTTCTCCTCCTGGGATACTCTGCCTTATGGCTTTTGCGTACTAAAAGTGAGTGCAAGCTCTTATGCAGAGTTACATAAATACCTTTATACCCAATTATTAATTCCCTGCCTGTGAGTTGATTATGTTACTGGCAAAGGGGCTGACACAGAGTTGGCAAAATGGGAGTAAATTACTAACATCACCATTTATTTTTATAGCGCCACTAATTCTGCAGTGCTGTACAGAGAACTCACTGACATCAGTCCCTGCCCCTTTGGAGCTTACAGTCTAAATTCCCTAACATACACACAGACACAGATCGAGAGAGACGAAGGTCAATTTACTAGCAGCCAATTAACCTACTAGTATGTTTTTGGAGTAGATTCGTCCACCTCCTCATCAGCGGCATATGCACCTGGTTTATGACATGTCAGCATCATCAGCGAGCATAGTAGGTGCAAAAGATACGCCAACTAACTGACATACATTTGTGGTTCTACAGGTCTGTATGAACCACATTTACTGTTCCAAGGCCAACATTAGAACTCCCCTTCCCTTGCGCTGTCCTACCTATCCAGGCGCAAGTGGGTGTAAGTGCCAAAATCGTGCAAGTCGTGCCTATGGGTGAGCCCACTACATGCCCAGAGTGATTTCACTCAAGATACACTTCCAAAAGTTATGTACTGTATCAGCTCCAAAGCTTAAAACCAGTTATATGATGTATTATCTGGACTGTTTTAAGCAGGGCATTAATCAGGCTTAATCTATGAAAACCTGGAGGACTACCTTGAGGTGGAGGGTTATGATGGTATAGATGGGATTGGGGATTTTAGCCTTTCCAACCCCTAAGTGAAACTAGGCTCTAACCCTAACAACTGTTTAAACAAAACAGTTTTATTAGAAGTTGATAAGCAGTGGCTTCCGAAAACACAATAAAAATATAAGAGTATAGATAAACAGATAATTGCAGTGGCGTACAGTGTTTTCATTGTTGACCTTACATCTCCCTCTTTTTTTACACACTAAAATTATAGCATTTAAACTATAAAAATACAGAAGAATTCAGAGATATAAAGATACATAGGAGTATAAACATATAAAAAATCCATTCCTTATCCTTCCATTATGTTGGACAATTATACAGTAAAATCACACTGAAATTGAAAAAGAAAACAACTGTTTCTCAGATACTTTTAACATATTTTTTTCAATGTTTTGAAAATTAAATAAACCTATCAATAAGCTACTTTCGGTGTCCAATAAACTAGTTTAAACTAAAAATTGCAAATGTTTTGCCCCCCCAATCCATTGTTGCGCTTGTGAAATGCTAGTTATGTTGGGAGTAGATACCAAATGATCATTAAAGACGTAGGGCCTGATTCATTAGTGATCTTACCTTGTGCAAAGGTTAAGATGCTTATTTTTAAGAAGAAACAGGGAGATAGGAGTGAAGTTAAGATGGATTTGTATCTTAACTTAAGAAATTCTTCACTTACACAGTGGATTTTGCTTCTTATCTCCCTTTTCAGAGCATATACAGAATGGATTTGCTTAAGGTAAGCAAAAAAACTGCAGATTAGTTCACTAATGAGGCCCGTAGTCACCCTAACAATGGAGGTTTTGGAAGGGAAGACATGGTGGATGTGCGGGGGAAGTGGTGTGCGTAAGACTGGAAAATAATATAAAGAGGAGAGAGGATTAATGAGATAGGAATTTAAATCTTGGATCATCACGATTACATTTTCTAACTGCCTAATTAAAAACCGATCAGTTGTTTCAAATAAATTCATGATGTTCAGTTTCGCTTACTGTTAAATGTGCCCAGCTTTATGTAAAAATTTTCCGTAAAATGTTCTTGTTTCAGTAGCGAGTCTGACACACATCTGATTATGGCTGTAACCTTTAGGAGGCCAATCCCTCCTTGTTTTTTATTTAACAACAATTTATTTCGAGCTATTTGAAGATTTTTGTTTTGCCAAATAAAACAGGAAATAATTTGTAGCATCTACAGCCCTACAATTTACTTAAGCAGATTGGTAATATTTGAATGGAGCCTGACAATATAGGGAAGACAATACTCTTAATAACTGCATTTCTACCTAAAAGAGACAATTCATGTGTCTCCAGTTATCTAAAATGTAGGAGAAAATAAATGTATAAAGATTTAGCAAATTAGGATAAAAAACACTTAGATACTTCTGTTTATTTTTTGACATTTTAAACTGGGATGCATTTTCATTCCATATTTAAGAATATATTCTGAGCCATTTAAAGGCATTATTTCAGATTTATTGACATTTATTTTCTAACCAGCAAAACAGCTGAATATACTGATAGTGTCTAAGATTGCCGGAATTGAATTTTCAGGCTAAGAGATTAATAGTAGCATCTCGTCGGCAAACAATGACAACTTGCTTTCACATATTCCTACTTGAATGCCTGTAAATGTATTATTTCTCTCAGAGCTATTACAAGCAGCTCCAGAGCTATCAGGAGGGGGGATAAGGGAGAACCTCGTCTTGTTCCTCTCTGGACAAAAAATGAAGGTGAAATTTAACTGTTTGCCAATACCAGTGTGTGAGAGTTGCTATATTCCAACATATATACCAGGGGGTAAATGTATTTATGTCCGGATTCTTCAACTCCGGCGTGTTCAGCGTCTTCGGCGATTAAATTTAAAGCGGCGCTGCATTGTAAAGGGAAGTTTCCCTTTACAATGCAGCGCCGCTTTAAATTTAATCGCTGAAGACACTGAACACGCCGGAGTTGAAGAATCCGGACATTAATACATTTACCCCCAGGAGTCTCAAAAAGGTGATCCCATTCAAAAGCCTGTTCAGTTTTCTGGTAGTCATTATGAACTATGCATCATAGGCAAATAGCTGTCACAGCACATTTCC
This sequence comes from Mixophyes fleayi, assembly GCF_038048845.1. Classification (NCBI taxonomy): domain Eukaryota; kingdom Metazoa; phylum Chordata; class Amphibia; order Anura; family Limnodynastidae; genus Mixophyes; species Mixophyes fleayi. Next base: position 165,972,342 of record NC_134407.1, read on the forward strand.
AATAAAGGCATCTGATCATTTTTGATAGACTCTAAGGGATATATTTACTAAACTGCAGAACTGCAGGTTTGAAAACGTGGAGATGTTACCAATAGCAAGCAATCAGATTCTAGCTGTCATTTTGTAGAATGTACTAAATAAATGATAACTAGAATCCGATAGGTTGCTATAAGCAACATCTACACTTTTTCAAACTTGCAGTTTAGTAAATATACCCCTAAGAATGTGAAGGTATCACAAAGCATTTGTTTAAGAAAAGAAAACATTCAGAGATTTAGAAAATTGTCATTTAATCAGCATAACCAAATTTGCAATATACCTGCGGAAGAGATGGGAAAATTTTCAAGACTATTCCTTATTTGGTCGTAAAACTTCTCATGTTTCGCTTTGAGTACACCACCACTTTCAAAAAAATCTTTATCGAAATGTAGGTAAATTCTATCTGCCCCCCACCCTTGCTCTCCCTCTGTCTCAACATGATGGCTAGATGTATATTTCTGCTTTGACTGCTCAAAGCAACAGTACAGCGGCTGCATCCCTTGCGAGTAGGGCGCACTTACCTCTCTGTCTGTCTGCATTACCCAGCATTGTTGTATTACTGTGTTTGTCCCCAATTGTAAAGCACCACAGAAGTTGCTGGCGCTATATGTATAAATAAATGTTGATGATGATGGCCCCTTTGAGTATGATTGTCTACCTTTAAATGCTAAGCTCTGCTTTTTCCAGTCATCTGGACCTTGGATTCATATAATGAGATATATTTAGAATGGGACTCAAATACTGGTGACAATTATGTTTTAATTTTGTCATTTTTTCTGCTTTTAACTAAGGATGAGCGGACTCGGATTCCTGGAATCCGAGCCCCCCCGAACAATGCGGATCCGAGTCAGATCCGAGCACTGTCCGGGTATTCCCGCCAATTCCGAAACTTAAAACGAGGCTCTGAGTCATAATCCCGCTGTCGGATCTCGCGATACTCGGAACCTTTAAATTCCCCGCTTGCCGCCGCCATCTTCACTCGGGCATTGATCAGGGAAGAGGGACGGTGTGTTAGGTGGTCCTCTGTCCTGCTATTTCTCGTGCTGTGCTATGCTGTGCTGTGCTCTGTCCTGCTGAGTCCAGTGGTGCTTTTGCCAGTGCTCTGTCCTGCTGAGTCCAGTGGTGCTTTGGCCAGTGCTCTGTCCTGCTGAGTCCAGTGGTGCATCAGTCCAGTGCTCTGTCCTTGCTGAGTCCAGCGGTGCTTTTGTCCTGTGCTTTGTTCTGCTAAGTGCATATTTATTTTAAAAGTATTAAAAATTCTTCCATAAAAAGAAAAAAAAAAGAAAAATTCTACAAAAATCCTTTTAAAAAAATATTAAAAAAAAATCAAAAAAGTCATTGCTGAGTCCAGTGGTGCATCAGTCCAGTGCTCTGTCCTTGCTGAGTCCAGTGGTGCATCAGTCCAGTGCTCTGTCCTTGCTGAGTCCAGTGGTGCATCAGTCCAGTGCTCTGTCCTTGCTGAGTCCAGCGGTGCTTTTGTCCTGTGCTTTGTTCTGCTAAGTGCATATTTATTTTAAAAGTATTAAAAATTCTTCCATAAAAAGAAAAAAAAAAGAAAAATTCTACAAAAATCCTTTTAAAATAATATAAAAAAAAAAAATCAAAAAAGTCCTTGCTGAGTCCAGTGGTGCATCAGTCCAGTGCTCTGTCCTTGCTGAGTCCAGTGGTGCATCAGTCCAGTGCTCTGTCCTTGCTGAGTCCAGTGGTGCATCAGTCCAGAAACTGAGGGAAATAATCTCTCAGTGGCTTAACCCACTTAGACTCTCCTGGGGATTTGTGGTGTCAGACAACGCCAGTAACATTGTGCGTGCATTACATATGTGCAATTTCCTTTGTGGCTCCATTATCCCAATTAAAAGGATTTTTACCTGTTGGTGTAATGATGTTATAAACACTACACTTGAAAGCTTGAACCTTTAAATGAAAAAGTCACTCTTCATTGCACGAAGATTTGCAACAGGGACAGTTTTTTTGTTCACAAAGTCAACAAATAACACTTCGACGCTGTCTGTCTTTAACATACTTGATGGGATCTCAATGATGAATGCTCTGTACCATGGTCGCCAAAAACAAGAGGTAGTGACGCGCTCAAACTACACCCTGTATATGCTGCAGAGGATGTAGGAGCAGCCATCTGTGCAGTGGAATTCAGACCAGTTGAGGGTGATATATTGTGGGCTCGGTACCAAATTGGGTACCGGGGCCACTCCACTACACAGTCCAGATAGCTGTGCAGTGGAATTCAGACCAGTTGAGGGTTTTATATTGTGGCCCTGGTACCAAATTGGGTACCGGGGCCACTCCACTACGCAGTCCACATAGATGCGTATCAGATATTAAACTACATTCACTGTTGCTGCTGTACCCAAAAATAGGTACTGCAATTCCAAACTACGTTCACTGTTGCTGCTGTACCAAAAAATAGGTACTGCAATTCCAAACTACGTTCACTGTTGCTGCTGTACCAAAAAATAGGTACTGCTATTTCAAAATACGTTCACTGTTGCTGCTGTACCAAAAAATCAAATATTGAACCTAAAATCAATATTGTGAGGTGTGAGGTGTTCCGAATAGACTGGAAATTAGTGGAAATGATTGTTATTGAATGTTATTGAGGTTAATAATAGCGTAGGAGTGAAAATTAAACAAAAAACTTGATTTTAACCCTTTTTATGCTTTTTTAAAAATATATCGGAACCCTAAATCAGAACCAAAACCTTTCGTCAGGTGTTTTGGCAAAACAAATCAGAACCCAAAACCTCAAGCTAATCAGAACCCAAAACCCAAAACCCAAAACACTAAAAGTGGCCGGAGCACCCCCTTACTTTTAACCTGGTTATTACATTTGATTGCATCAAATTAATTGTTTTTATTGTGATCAAGAAAATACCCAACCAATACTGTAGTGTATATCTTGCCATTTATAGCCACATCAGCACAATGAAGAGTCCACTGTACACATACAGTGTTAATGATAACATCACTTTTTTCTAAATTATCTATCACAGCCTAATAGCAATAATGGCTCATTTATAGTATAGTTGGATTGTATATCATTCAAATCCACTTATTTATCGCTGGTTTCTCTTTTTTATGTGTTGTGTTGTTCTTTAATAGGTGTGGACTACCTATAGATTCCAGAAGTTTTTTTGTGGTTATCCTGTACTTTTGTTTTTCCTGTGCGCACAATCCATTGTTTATCTAATGACTTATCCTAATAGCTATGTTTTAGGTCTGTGCTTTTGCCACACTTTTCTGTTTCACTATACATACATATTAATTTTTAACAGCACAACAGATAAGGACACAGAAATTCTCACAGTGATATCACAGTGATCAATAGATGAATAAGCCACGAACCAGTGGTCAAAAATTAATGACCAGTATAGCATTTCCTCTGGTACACAAAATCAAAATCAATTCAATTGTATGAGTTTGACTTTGTTTCTAATGTTTTCCTGTAATCATTTGGACTTGGCAGTTCTTGCAGTACACTGAAAACACAGTCTGAGTGATGATGGCCAACTAGAATGACCCCTGGTGTCGTCCCAAAATGTATTGGTGGAGAAAATGAATACATTTATATCTGCGTGATCCCAAAATATGTTTTGTATTGGATCAGATTTCAAATCTAATACGTTACCGTTAGACCATAAAAATGAAATGTTGAAATCTTTGATCTTTGGTCATAAGAAACAAGGATTTCTCCCTCACCTTGTTGGCTCTTTTCCACCATTACTCCCTGCAGCTCCAGACATACAATAGTTATGTTGATGGTCTTATTCCTACCGGAGCTGCAATTGCTCAGCAATGGAAATATCTGATCCACCTGGTTAAGTGACTACAGTGGCATACCTATTATACTGAACAATGATCCCTGCCATATTCTTCTTCTACATGACTACAGCACTAAGTCTTATAAAAATGTGGATAGAATTCACTTGTATGCTTTGATATCTCCTCTTTCTGTTTCATGAACCATGATGTATTGCACATTGTTGTCCCTTCCTAGTTGTTTGTATCCTTCCTCTGATTTTCTATTGGTTGTATACTATAAAAAAATGATTAAATAAAATTGATTCAGTTAAAAAAAAATATTGAAAAGAAAAAAGTTGCATTAGTGTATTTATAACCACAAAGAAATATGTGAACTGCGGATAGTTCAAAATAGTAACATTTATAACATTAGAAATCTATTATAATTATGTTGTGTACATTTTACTACCATAGGAGTTTGGACTGACTTGGTCTAATAGGTCTCTAACTGGTTGGTATTTGGGTCTTAATGGTAAGAATGTATATAAATAATCTAGGGTTTTCAATCAATAAATCATAATGATTTATTTACATTTCTCCAACAGAGTTTAAAGAAACATTCATTAATAAGGCAGATAAAAGAAGAATACTCAGTAAGGAATTGTATCTTCTAAAATAAAAAATAAAAAAAATTAAAAAATCATAGTGTACAGTTGTCAAACATTTATATGGACAGTCCCACATATTGAAGATTAGGAACATTTAGGGCTGGTACTAGCAAGTGAGCTTTGGTAGCACCAGGGTTAGTGGGCACCTAAAATACAGAAAAAGTCACGCGTCACAGGGGACTGTTGGCAACTAGGCCATTGTCACAGCTGGTTATGTCATGAATGCTCACTGGCAGTCTTATTTTAGGCTCCACAAGAAGAGCCACTGCAACTTGCCCAATAGCAGCGTCTATAATTGTCTAAGGGATATATTTACTAAACTGCGGGTTTTAAAAAGTGTAGATGTTGCCTATAGCAACCAATCAGATTCTAGCTTTCATTTTGTAGAATGCACTAACTAAATGAAAGCTAGAATCTGATTGGTTGCTATAGGCAACATCTCCACTTTTCCAAACCCGTAGTTTAGTAAATCTAGCCCTAATATTGAAATGACATAGTTAACAAAGCTTCATGGCAGCGTTGCTCTGATCAGCAGAGTTTTATACACTAAGCTGTCATTTTGAAGTATTTAGCATGCTTTCTCAAAGCCTGGTATATGAGCTTTTAGAAAAAAAAAAATAATGTAAGTGAATGGACCTGTGCACACACACTGTCTGACAAAGATTTGCTTCACTTTGCCCGTGTGTACAAACTCTTATTCAGAACTATGGATTTGTCAGTGTTTGACTAGAGGGAATATTGGTCACAGTTGCTATGGTAACCAACTAGCACTATACACACAGCAGTCACCCAATGCCATTGGGAAAGGGGATCAAGGATTCAAGCATTTTCCAAAGACAGTATTATAAAGCTATCCTGATTACTCATTACAGTCCTTCTTTAATTCACTACTCCATGTAAATAGATGTATGTCCAAACCTCTCAAGCATAGACACTCCAGAAGTAAGCCAGTGAGAAAGAAGATAATTCAGAGTAACTATTGCAGTAAAGAATGCAGTAGCTCTATATCTATCCAGACCTCTCCAATATGGCCACCTTCAGGACCCATCATGGAGGTAAAGTGGACATCTCTTGCAAGCAGCATCCACTCACGCCATCACCCATTCCTACAGTATGCCCTTATATCAAGGTCAGTTACTATTTGGCACACTATTAATTTTCATGGCTGTGCTAGTTTTTTCCATCTCCCCCTGCAAAAAATATCAATAATGTATTATATTTATTTCTGGCACTTATGTTAGGCATTATAAGCTGAAACAGTATCTTTATTAACTTTTCTAACAGGATTACCATATAATTAATTTGACAGCTTTTCCTAATGCTGAATACAGCCTGTCCGAATGGCGATGGAGCGGCTACATATGACTGGGGGCATAACTAAGAGTAAAGTAGTTTGTGCCTGTCAAGATGTTGTGGAGCAGGTACCAGCAATACCCTGTTAAAAGAGCTAGATGTTGCTTAAGCCTTTTATAAGCTCTCCTCCCACCACTCTATATAAGCATGGTGGTACCGTGCTTAGTATTGCTGCCTTGCAGCACTGGGATCATGGGCTCAATTCCAACCAAGGCTTTTTCAAGGCTCTCCCTGTGTGTGCGTGGGTCTCCTCTGGGAGCTCCGGTTTCCTCCCGTATTCCAAACATACAGATATATTAATAGTCTTTTTTTTTTACAAAATTAACCCAATTGTATTTGTGTGGTAATGAATATATATAAGAGGTTTAAATCCTCCGGAAAACTGCAAGATTGCCGCATTTGCAATGTCAAGGTTATTTATTGATAGAACATCACAGCAGATATTGGAGATATCGGCTGCAGTCCCAGCCTCTTCAATCGCAGATCCAGTCCCCATAGGTGTCTATGGGGTTGATCAGTGTATACTTACACCAGGCATAAGGAGCAGCAGTAGATATGCCTTCTGAAAGACAATAAACATTTACACTATAAAAAAAATAATAAAGTTGGCTGATCTGTGATTGTTTGCCAATAACAAAAGCCAATCATCACAGAGGCGTGCAACCTTTGACTTGGGGTCCTAAAATCTGTTTTTGTCTGACATGATTGTGAAATACAGAATACATATTTATTGCAGACCTCCTCTTATGGGGACTCAGAAAAATGAAATACTGATGCTTCGGTACCAGAAGAACGGCATTTTGACACTTGGGGTTCCAGAACTATAACCCACTGACACTTCAGCTTATAATAGATTGAGCACAACTTAAGAAGCATATGGCGGCAGCTGATCAAATACACAAAGAAATATGTATTCAGCGGAACATACAGCAGTCCTGTTATGTCTCTGTGTGGAGTTTGTATGTTTTCCCAGTGTTTGCTTGGGTTTCCCAAAGGAGCTCCGATTCCCTCGCAGTCCAAATACATACTGGTAGGTTAATTGGCTTCTGATGAAATTGACCCTAGTGTGTGTGTGTGTGTGTGTGTGTGTGTGTGTCCGTGTTTGTGTGGTAGAGAATTTAGACTGTGTGTGCGTGTTTGTGTGGTGAAGAATTTAGACTGTAAGCTCCGCTGGGACAGGGACTGATGTGAATGATAAAAAAAATACTCTGAACAGTGCTGCACAATATTTTAGCACTACATAAATAAAGTATAATTATAATAATACCACAGCTCCATACCTCCCAACATGTCTGTCCCCCGCAGCAGGACAGAGTGAGTGGCCACATAATAATGGGGGCATGGCCACATCGTGTCAGAGTCATTGCCACTCCTCTAGAGGCCTGCCTAGCACTGTAAAGGCTGCCCATTAGATACCCCCCTTCCCCCAACATTCCCACCTGCAGGACAAACATGGCCAGGCGCGGGCTGACGTCCGTCAGCCCGGGGGCACACGCCGCACAGGCGGCCGCATCACATGACACGTGATGCGGCCGCGTCATCAATGACGCGGCCGCATCACATTGATATTACTTCCGGGGAGCGGGCGGCCCTAACAGCCGTGATTCTGAGCGGCCCGGGGGGCCGATGCCCCCCTGCCCCCTGGCCCAGCCCACCCCTGAACATATCCCTGGGAGAAACAGAGCCCTAAAATCGGGACTGTCCTGCTGAAATTGGGACAGGTGGGAGGCACGTAGCTCTGGAGCCATTCAGAATGTGTAATGTATGGGACTGAAAGCAACTGTGGTACCATTGTATGTGCTTTTGAAAATGATGCATTGAAACAATAAAGTTTGTGCCTGGTGAACTAATAAAATGATATAACATAGGGATTTTTGCAAATATATATTTATACTTGCCCAATATATGGGGAGCACCAGAAAATAACAAATCCTGCTCAAAAAAGTTTTCCACTCCGAATAATGTATAGTACAGGGGTCGGCAACCCCCAGCACGCATGGTAGACCTGGCACCACTTCTGTCTGCTGCTGTCAAACTAAAACAGCCGAAGATGGCATGCGCAGCAGCTCCGTTTCAGCCATCTTCGGATGTTTTAGTTTGACAGCAGCTGAGTGAAGCAGCTCCTGTGGAACAGAAGATCGGAATCTAAGGTAAGTATGAAGCACAATATTACTGGGGGCATAACTAAGAGGCACACTATGACTGGGGGCATAACTAAGAGGAAGAGTATGACTGGAGGCATAACTAAGAGGCACACTATGACTGGGGGCATAACTAAGAGGCACAATATGAATTGGGGGCATAACTAAGAGGCACTATATGACTGGGGGCATAACTAAGAGGCAGAGTATGACTGGGGGCATAACTAAGAGGCACAATATGACTGGGGGCATAACTAAGAGGCAGATTATGACTGGGGGCATAACTAAGAGGCAGAGTATGACTGGGGCATAACTAAGAGGCACAATATGACTGTGGGCATAACTAAGAGGCAGAGTATGACTGGGGGCATAACTAAGAGGCACAATATGACTGGGGGCATAACTAAGAGGCAGAGTATGACTGGGGGCATAACTAAGAGGCACAATATGACTGGGGGCATAACTAAGAGGCACAATATGACTGGGGGCATAACTAAGAGGCAGAGTATGACTGGGGGCATAACTAAGAGGCAGAGTATGACTGGGGCATGACTAAGAGGCAGAATATGACTGGGAGCATAACTAAGAGGCAGAATATGACTGGGGGCATAACTAAGAGGCAGAGTATGACTGGGGGCATAACTAAGAGGCACAATATGACTGGAGGCATAACTAAGAGGCAGAGTATGACTGGGGGCATAACTAAGAGGCACAATATGACTGGGGGCATAACTAAGAGGCAGAGTATGACTGGGGGCATAACTAAGAGGCACAATATGACTCGAGGCATAACTAAGAGGCAGAGTATGACTGGGGCATAACTAAGAGGCAGAGTATGACTGGGGGCATAACTAAGAGGCACAATATGACTGGAGGCATAACTAAGAGGCAGAGTATGACTGGGGGCATAACTAAGAGGCACAATATGACTGGGGGCATAACTAAGAGGCAGAGTATGACTGGGGGCATAACTAAGAGGCACAATATGACTCGAGGCATAACTAAGAGGCAGAGTATGACTGGGGGCATAACTAAGAGGCAGAGTATGACTGGGGGCATAACTAAGAGGCACAATATGACTCGAGGCATAACTAAGAGGCAGAGTATGACTGGGGGCATAACTAAGAGGCAGAGTATGACTGGGGGCATAACTAAGAGGCAGAGTATGACTGGGGGCATAACTAAGAGGCAGAGTATGACTGGGGGCATAACTAAGAGGCAGAGTATGACTGGGGGCATAACTAAGAGGCACAATATGACTGGGGGCATAACTAAGAGGCAGAGTATGACTGGGGGCATAACTAAGAGGCACAATATGACTCGAGGCATAACTAAGAGGCAGAATATGACTGGGGGCATAACTAAGAGGCAGAATATGACTGGGGGCATAACTAAGAGGCACAATATGACTGGAGGCATAACTAAGAGGCAGAGTATGACTGGGGCATAACTAAGAGGCACAATATGACTGGGAGCATAACTAAGAGGCAGAATATGACTGGGGGCATAACTAAGAGGCAGAGTATGACTGGGGGCATAACTAAGAGGCACAATATGACTGGAGGCATAACTAAGAGGCAGAGTATGACTGGGGGCATAACTAAGAGGCAGAGTATGACTGGGGGCATAACTAAGAGGCAGAGTATGACTGGGGGCATAACTAAGAGGCACAATATGACTGGGGGCATAACTAAGAGGCAGAGTATGACTGGGGGCATAACTAAGGCACAATATGACTGGGAGCATAACTAAGAGGCAGAATATGACTGGGGGCATAACTAAGAGGCAGAATATGACTGGGGGCATAACTAAGAGGCACAATATGACTGGAGGCATAACTAGGAGGCAGAGTATGACTGGGGGCATAACTAAGAGGCACAATATGACTGGGGGCATAACTAAGAGGCAGAGTATGACTGGGGGCATAACTAAGAGGCACAATATGACTCGAGGCATAACTAAGAGGCAGAGTATGACTGGGGGCATAACTAACAGGCAGAGTATGACTGGGGGCATAACTAAGAGGCACAATATGACTTGAGGCATAACTAAGAGGCAGAGTATGACTGGGGGCATAACTAAGAGGCAGAGTATGACTGGGGGCATAACTAAGAGGCAGAGTATGACTGGGGGCATAACTAAGAGGCAGAGTATGACTGGGGGCATAACTAAGAGGCAGAATATGACTGGGAGCATAACTAAGAGGCACAATATGACTCGAGGCATAACTAAGAGGCAGAGTATGACTGGGGGCATAACTAAGAGGCAGAGTATGACTGGGGGTATAACTAAGAGGCAGAGTATGACTGGGGGCATAACTAAGAGGCACAATATGACTGGGAGCATAACTAAGAGGCAGAGTATGACTGGGGGTACAATTATGAGGAATAACATAATCTGGGGTACAACTGTGTGGCATAACATGAACGTTTATATGTTTGTCCCATTACTATTAATATTATAATGATATTAGCGTTATAAAATAAGAAACAATTGAATGTTACATAAATATGTATACACAGTGGTCGAAGTGAAAATTTATAAGTGGCGGTATGGATAATGTAAGTGAATGGAATTTGATAGTCAATCAAAACAGTAAATGAAGCGGCGTCTGGCATATCACTGTATAACAGCACCCTTCGACGCACACACATATATATGGTAGTACGCACTGGTAGAAAACGGTTGCTGACCCCTGGTGTAGTACATGGGCTATAGCGTCTAATTTAGCCTTTTTTTTGTTATGGCTCAGAATGTACTACTATATTGATCTCCCTTCTATTTCTTTTGTGATAAGATAATGCCTCTGTAACTGCTAATGTTTTATTTGTGGTTTAAATTTAAATTCATTATAGAAGCCAATTAGTCAAAGACAACCATTATTAAACTAGAGAGAACCTATATTCTGTAGAACTGCTACCTAGTGTAAGACTAGATACACACTGAAGGTTTTTCACCCAATCATTGGGCCAATCAGCCGATATATGACTCAGTCAGATATCGCATTAGTGTGTATACCACAGTCGTTCCGAAGTACCATTCGTCGTTTAATTTGGTTGGTCTTACTGTTTAATAATCTCGTTCCAATCACTGACCGATCATGCAGTTTGTATGCACTCATGTTCACGATCTTCATAGAGTTTACACAGTCATGATTTTTTCAGCCGATGCTGGCGATGCTGACAATGAACATGTCCCAGTGAATAAATGTAGAGAGTGCTATAGATGGAATAATTTAGTTTCAGAGTTAAAGAAGCTAACAAAATTCTTATGACATGTGGATAGCTATAACAAGGCGTTTTTAATCAGTGTGACAAGAAGGAAAGAATGAATGAGTGAATAAATAATGTGCTGTTATTCTCTAAACAACTAGAGGACCAGATGAAGAGCACAGATCTGAAGGTAAATCGTGTGTAGTGGGTACGCATGAATCGCCCATCCGATCGGACCTTCAGTCGTATGTACAATCGTTGCAGATAACACACTAGTTGTTACCATGCCTGTGAAGAAAAAGTAGCATAGGCATGGTTTCAGTGTTATCAGCGCCGTTCCACAAAATTATCCTCTGGGTATCAGCTGTGGGCATTACCGGAGTTTATTCAGTTTCATAAAGTGCAGTATAAAAGAAATGCAGCAGTGACCAGAGCGTCATGGGTTATTAGTACATAGGACAGGGGATTACATCTGGATTGGAAGAGTTAGATTGATGTATTAACATACAATCTGCTCAGTGACCCAATTTGGCACAGTTTACCTACACTGGAGCTCCCTGTGCATTATCCAAAGTATGCTGTTTTTTTTATGTGAGATTTCCATTTTGTCTGGTTGTTGCAGAATCTCTGAAGGCTAGCTGATCTGTATACACACTACTGTTTCAGCAGAAGCAACATTATAGGGGTGCTTTTAAAAATAATAAAAATGTTGCTTGTCTTAAAATAATGTGCTTATTCTCATATTCACAACCTGCTTAATGTGCTCAGTAAATTGTCTATATATGTACAGTAATAATTTCCATTGTAAATAATACATTTAGTGGTAAGAGGCAGATTTGTGTGTTTTGAAGCTTTTGATTAGAAAACATTGCAAATAAAGCTATCACGGATCAGACTATGTTAAATGTTGTTCTACATATGCAACACTTTACTGTATTGTTGTAACTACTGGACCCAGTGCTTTCCTGTTCAGGAAGGCCAGGTGATTTTAGGTGTGTAGAGACAAGGGAGGAAGAGTCGCTGTATCGTTCAGTCCAAGGATTCCTTGGGCACTGCAAACAACACATCCCAGCGTGCCAGAGAAAATGAAGAAGCGCGGGCATGTGGCCAAATAAGAGGGAGGTGCCTGACTGAGAGGAGCTGATGGAGAAAAAAAAACAGTGCAGAGATCCAGATCCAATCAGTTGTCTGCAGGGTGTCCTGATTTGTTCCAGGTGCCTGGGAAGAGCCACTGGAGACCCATATAGGCATTTGATTCCTACTTCAAGTGTCCACTAGGTCCCCAGATGTGATCAGTGTCCACACCAAGTGTGAGTAACCCACTAAATACTGTTCGTTACTCACAAGGATACTCAGTGTAACTCATTCTCTACATTTACTGTATTGATAATCAGAACTACATGTAACTAGTTCAGTTTTTTCTAGGGATGTGCACCGGCCACTTTTCGCATTTTGGGTTTTGGATTATTACCTTCAGGTTTTGGGTTCTAATGGGTTTTGCCAAAACACCCCCTCAAGGTTTTGGGTTTTGGGTTCTGATTTTTTTTTTAAAAAGCATAAAAACTGCTAAAATCCAGATTTTTTTGTTTTTTTCCACTCCTACGCTATTATTAACCTCAATAACATTCATTTCAACTCATTTACAGTCTACTCGGAACACCTCACACCTCACAATATTGTTTTTAGGCCAAAAGGTTGCACCGAGGTAGCTGGATGACTAAGGTAAGCGACACAAGTGGGCAGCACAAACACGTGGCCCATCTAGGAGTGGCACTGCAGTGGCAGACAGGATGGCAATTTCAAAAGCTAGGCCCCAAATAGCACATAATGCCAAAAAAAGAGGTGCAAGATGGAATTGTCTTTGGGCCCTCCCACCCACCCTGATGTTGGTGAAATAGAACACATTACCAGCAATATTTTTGTGCTATCATAATGGTTCAAATACTAAGCTCTACAGCAGAAACTAGCATAGTGCAGCATTGGTTATGTATGAGAGTACTGTATACAGCGATTGTCATAACTAGCATCATTTGATACAGGTTTCAGGAAACTGTTTCCAAAAACATTCTCAATCATTTCCACACAGGTTTATCTGTAAATCTCTAGTTCTAGTTTACAACAACATTCGATGATTCCATGATTTAATGAAATGCAATAAAGATGATTAAAACACAAAGTCTCTGTAAGGGGTAGGTATGTGAAGTGTATGTGCTGTATGCAGATCAGGCTGCATATACACAGACATATCGCTACATTGTAAACATAATATAAATACATGGTTGCCAACCCACCAGGTTTATGGTGATCAGATTAAAAAAAGGAAGTGATCAGTAAACAATATTACAGTAATAAAATACATATAGTAAAACAGAGATCTGGATCTGGTTTGTGAGCTCACTATTTCCAGTTATCTGAGCCTCCAGGTCCGCTAGATTGCGCATACATTAATGTACAGGTACACTTTATTATTACATAATGAGTCAGAAAATAATAATAAGCCTATAATTACTAAATATTCTCAAGAGCTGACAACACTACACCTATATAGTGAGCCGAGCAACAAGTGCAGACATAAGTCACACTCACCCTGTAGCAACCTGCGTGCAGTATCAGCTCCTCACACCTCCAGCATCTACACACAGCTCTCCCGCAGCTCCATCCCTATTTTTCCCCACAGTGGGACAGTTCAGAGGCTGTTGGTGCAGAGATCAGTCACCGAGGTCTGACATACATCCACGGCAGCGGCTACGCATGAGGAGGCGGGGGAGGGGGTGCTGCTGGTCCCAGGGTTAGGGGGGACTAATATGAATACGGATCTCGCGAGATCCGACGCCGGGAGTATGACGTTAAGCCTCGTTTTCAGTTTTGCGATTGGCGGGAATGCCCGAACAGTGCTCGGATTAGGCTCGGATCGGCACTGTTCGGGGGTGTTCGGATTGAGAGAATCCGAGCCCGCTCATCCCTAGTTTTTTCTGAGTACGTGTTTGTACTCAGAGTTTAATTCCTTTGATCCTAGTGTTTTTTAATTTCATGTTGTCTTTTTACATGATATATTAATCACATATATCATGTAATATATGTACATATATATATATATTATGCCTACATTAGGTCCACCCCAAGTATGAGTGGTCAAATGCTAAGAGTGAGACATGGTTATATACTGTATATTTTTTATCATTGCTATTGTGTATTGATACCATTGACATCAATGTTTGTGCCAATCCTTGCACTGAATTTTATGCAATTATGTTAATATATTGTATATTCTAATCTTTTGCACAGAATTTGTAGCATTGAATTTTACATGCAACTTATATTTCATGGTTATTGTCACGTAAGCTACTTTACCTTTGAAAACAAGCTCCTCCCTCTTTACTCATTATTCACGACTTACTGACCATCCATTGGTCAGGCCATTTAATAAACATGTCAAGTGACTATTTCCTTTTTTCCTGGTGTGTGTGAGGGTCATCACCAGACAGTTATTATGAGTCAGATAGGGGATTCGAGAGTCAACCGCTGGAAGACCTTATCAACATCCCCGAAGAGAGAACAAGACTCAGACGGAGGCACTACATTTGAGAAGAGGTGAGATTTATCTAACAAAATGACCCCCCCCTCCCACTTCCTGGTAGGCTGAGGAGTTATCATTAACACTTTTACTTACACACAGTGGAAGCAGCCATTTTGTGATGAGCCACTACAGTGTTGTTACTATGTCCTAATGTTCCTCAAGAATTGATGACAAAATAGCTGTGTGTTGTTGACTGACTAGCTTTAAGTAAAATAATGCTGCCCTATTTTAACTTCATTGCTAATAAATATCTGAAGACTACAAAAACTGTTATGTAAAGAGGAACTGCATAATTTAAAAGGTCATTCAATATCTTATTTTGGTTGCAGTATCTAATATTTTTTTTACTACCCAGCTGCTCTCTACTAAATAATTGAATAGTGCCTGCTCTCCTAATAAATGAACTGTTGTTTGTCCAGCTGATGTAATAGAGGGTAATTACACTACTTTTACAGGTATGTCTCAATATCACCTTTTCTATGTCACAAAGAGCACTTGATGCCAATATCTTCCACGATGCTGTTCAGTAATACATCACATTTGATTAGCGTATTATGTGATTAAATGTGTTGCGCGCTATGCATGGTGTCCTGTAGATGAATGTCTATGGCCACATAGAACCAGAGATCCGCATGGATCCTGTAGGGGTTACATGAAATTTTGATGAGTCGTGAGAAAAGAGATATCTGGGAGGGCTATTGAAAAAAAAATGAAAGAGTGTTAAATGCAGTGTAAATTATTTTTTATGGGATTGATATAATAAAGATGAAAAATTACATATGGAAGTATCGCAGCAATAAAAGGGAAGGTCAGGGAAGAAATAGTAGAGAGTAAGATAACGAACAAACAGATCTAAAGAGAGAAAGGGTGAGTGATGGGAAAAATGACAGATGCAATTGAATAGAGTTTGAATATAGTATAGCGAAGGGGAAAACTGTGCGGTTGATATAAAAACTGAATATATAAAACATGCAAGGAATAATAAATAAGGATAAAGAAAGAAATAGGAATAATAGTAGTAATGATGTGTGGAGTAGGAACAAAAGTGTAATGTACGAATGTGAGCCAGGATGTAGGAGGTTCTGCAGGCCAGAATGGGGTAACAAATAGTGGTTAGAAGGTGATGAGTGTTATTACATAGAACTGTGGGGTATATGTGGTTTGAAATATGTGGCTTGTGGATAATGTGGGTTAGAGAGATAGGTTGGGATTGATGTGGGCTAAACAGAAAGGGTATGTGTATATTGATTGGTGGTGGAGTGATATTAAAGCACCAGACAAGAAAAGAATAGTTAGGGCTAAGAATATTCTATAATATGAAGATATGAGTATAGTACTCTGGTTTCCTCCCACACTCCAAAAATATACTACTATGCTAATTAGCTACTATTAAATTGACCTTTGTCTCTCACGGTCTGTGTGTGTATGTTAGGGAATTTAGACTGTAAGCTCCAATGGGGCAGGGACTGATGTGAGTGAGCTCTCTGTACAGCGCTGCAAAATTAGTGGCGCTATATAAGTAAATGATGATGATGATGATAGTTACAAATAGGAGTGAAAATTTAAAATAAAGAAGGAAAAGTAGACACAGGATAATGGAGTGTATATTTGATGAAAAAATAGCAAAAAATATATAAATAATATACAAAATAATAATAATAGAAGTAGAAATAATTTAAAAAAACAAACAAAATAATTGATCAAATACTAGACTAATAAAAATAAATAAAAAAATAAGATGGCTCAAAATGTGTCAGTGGTCTTCCATGGGTTGCAGGCAGTGTTAGAAAAGCCTTTCTAAGGCAGTGGCTTCCTTAGTGGGCTCTTTTTATTTTTTCCATATATAAACACAGAAGATTAATAATAAATAATATTTGCACAATTTGAGCATTCTGACATTATGATTTGTTTTCACCCCCTCCCTCCAATCCACACTTTCAAAGGATTTCCACACACCCCCACCCAACTATACAAAAAGTATAGTTGGAAGCTGTTGTCATGTGACCTACTCTTCAGATTGCCTCACTGATCTGAGTTACACTATGATGTTTATTATGGCTTAGCAAAAAGTCTGCCGTGCTACAATAAATGCCTCAATGTGATGTAAATTTTCATGCCTATCAACTTCAACCTTTCATAATATTGTGTTCCCCCTGACAATTGCCAAATTAGCTTCATGGGGAGCAAGGGAATTCCTTGTTGACCACCAAAATGCCAATTGGATACATTTCCTGCATCAATCATCTCCATATTTTCTGTAATATTTATAACTACAGGTGCCATTTCTTGTAAGAAAAGCATCCAATCCATTCTTACATTGTGTTAGTGAATTAGACATCACTACCTCATATGGCAAGGAATCCCACAGCTGAACCATCCTTACAGTAAAGGAGCCCTTCCTATATTGAAGGTAAAACCATCTTTCTTTCTTCAATTCGTAACTAATTAACCCCTTATCCTGTGTACGGTCCTTGGTACAAAAAACTCATTAGAAAAATCTTTGTTTATATCCAGAATAAAATAAAAAAATTACTGGCACACATGTATAAAGCTACACACCTAGAAAATCAAAATATCCAATTCTTTCGGCACTTTGTTCAGCTCCAGAATATGGAACCCAATCGATGTTGCGAGCTGTGTCATAGTTGTGTATCTTGCATGCAAATCACAAGACTGTTGCCCAGGGCAGGTAAAATCTAATCCAATATATTAAATGAGAAGCAGATTCTTGGGCTCAAAGAAAGGTTAATAAAAATACTTTTTGGGAGCAATTCTAAAATCCATACATGGAACAAAAGCAAGAGCAAATCTATAACTAAATCAACAGATTCTAACTGATTTCTCTGATATATGTTATAGGTGGCAGAAGTTGCTCCTTGTCGCTATTGACAATTGTTTTGCAGCTGTTTTTTCAACGTGTATGTGTAGGTCAATACATGTCCACTTAAGTCATACCCCTCACATTTGGTAATGCTACAAATAGTTAAGAGGTTAGCAATATTAAAGTATCACAAAGCAAACAAAATAACTACAAAAATGTATTATCTACTTTATACCATATTCATTCTTCTTATTAAAGCCACAAAGATGATTGGACCCTAACTGAATGATCCAGCGTGAGATTCGCGTCAAATGACGCGAATCTCTGTGAAATCCGGGATGCGGGAGAAATGGCAGCTCTCACGGGAGCCCGGGAGACTGACCCGAATTTCGGGAGTTGGCAATTATGTGTTACAATGCAAGGGGTGCAAATTAGTTTATTATTTTGCACATAAATTTAAAAACAGCCTCCCTGGCTGTATTTTCATGTAGTACACAAATACTTTTAAACTTTATTTTACACTGAAATTTAAAGTTGATCTAGGACATGCCCTACTCCTACTATAAATCTGTCCCCACATTTTAAATTTACCTCCCCTCCAAAGCAACATGGTTTTGCGAAGGTGCAAAGTTACTCCTTTTTCGCATTAGTTTCGTTAATGAATCTTGCCCTAGATGTTCAGTGAGACTGTGCCAACATTGTTGTGTTCATACTCAGTGGATAACTACATATATGCTGATCCTCAAAACATTGATATATGTGTGTAATATAAGCAGAAGGAACAAGAGGGTGCTTAATAGTATAGTATTTTCCTGGGAAGTGATCCCCCAAGGCCCGTAGGTGTAATATATATGTGTACTGGGTAAAGAAGTATTAAGGCACATCAATCATAGTAGGCTGGATGTGTTAATGCCACATTTATCTTCCATCATCTCCAACCATATGTGAACATAAAAACAGAAGGAAAAAAAATAATAGTGTAATATAGTTATATAACCAGTGAATGATCTATAAAACACTGTTTAGCAGCGTACCAGAGAGAATTCATAAAACAGCTTATCTGTATCAAACCCTCTGTAAGTTCAGCATCTATTCATCCTGGTCACTCCAGCGCTCATTTCAGATATTTGTCCCTATAGGAGGATAAATTCAAACATCCTGAGGAATTGTTATAGCTGAAATAGAAATAATAGGTCTGGCAGGCTTGGTCTACTAAATCTGCAGTCACATTGTACTGTGTTAAATAGGTAACACACAAAGTGAAGTGCTCCATTTCTCCATTGCTAATTGTCATTGCTGAAATACAAATAATAGGTCTGGCAGGCTTGGTCTACTAAATCTGCAGTCACATTGTACTGTGTTATATAGGTAACATACAAAGAGGAGAGCTCCATTGCTCCATTGCTAATTGTCATTGCTGAAATAGAAATAATAGGGCTGGCAGTGTTGTTCTTAATTTGTAGTCACATTGTACTTATCCAAATGGATTCACAGCAGTACACAGAAGACCAGGAGTACCAGTCATGATGATAGTAATCCCTCTACGTCATCTGCTAAAACATATGTTAAAGTGCATAGTGTTTTTAAGTCAGGGAAACAAAAATGTAAAAAAACACACCTTTTATCTTGGTGAAGAAAAAAAGATCTGTAATCCAGGCAAAGTTATCTGCAGAAAAAAAATAAAATTGCCAACATGCCATTCTACACAAGCAGTGGCAAGGAAAGAATGAGGTCTTCGCCTTTCTCTATGAGTGATAGTTCTGCAACTGTCACTGAGGCATCTTCTTGTAAGGTCAGTCATGACCAAGCAAGATCTTGTCATTCGGACTCCAAAAGTGGTGTCCAAATACTTTTACATGTAAAAACCAAGCTAGAAGAAAACAGTAAGGCATTAGAGGAAAATGTATGTTCAGATTCAGAAATGGCACAAATCCCTGAGGAGAGTCTATCCATGAGTGCTATATGTATTCCTGACCTGTCTGATAGTGTACCCATAAAGAAGGCCCCTTTCAGCATTTCTGCAGATGTGTGCATGAAGAGCCCAAATATAGCCGGTGATACTTAAATTGAGGATGCCCCTTTGGGATTGCAACAGGATGAGGAGGATATTTGTGCAGCTGACGAGGTCACTAATGAGGATGTTGATGAGGATGATGTTGTTTGTGTAAGTCCTTTACCAGTGGAAGCAGTTCTTGCACGTGATAAGAAGAAGGCCAGTTTCATGCCTGGGCATAAGACCAAAAAATCCACCTTTTATGTGTAGAATTATTTTTACCCAAATCCTGATAACAGTTGTCTAGCCATTTGTAGCATTTGTAAAGACACAGTCAGTATATGTAGGGACCATAACCATATAGGAACTTCATACAATTTATGCCATTTGAAGCGAGTTCATGGCAAGGTGTTGAGAAAATCAGAAAGTTATGCTAAAAAATAGCAACAAGCAGTCCATCATCAGCTAGGTCCCTTCTCTCAGCTAGATCCCAACACCTGCAATCTACACTCACAACACCATCCTCATCAATATCCTCAGTAGCGATCAGAGTTAGTCCTGCATCCAAGTTGTTAAGGCTAGATACCTCCTCCACTATCCTGGATTCCTCAGAAGAGTTCTTGAGCGTTAGTCCCACTGCTGCTACTGCTGGGGGTGAATCTTCATCCCAGAAGCAGACCAAGAAGACTACTAGTAGTTTACAACAAATGACTGTTAAACAATCCTTTGCAAGAGGAAGCAAGTATGAAAGCTGTCACCCAGTTGCATAGTGGATCACAGACGCCATTGCTTAAATTGCAGTAACCACCCAGTGTTATGCATATTGTATTTTAACCTCAATCTTTTAATATTATTTCAACATTGCTCTAATTTTTATTTCTGATTTTCATTTTTATTAATGCAGACCCTTGAAACAGACAAATCTGAAAAAAAAATCTTTAAAATATACTTTCAGTTACAGAGATGTTGCAGCTGCTGCTCGCTGCCCCTTCTTCTTCAGCGGCGGCGGGAACAGTGGTGTGATGTCAGGTCACACCACACCATCAGGGAGAAGGGAGGATCACATGATCGCAGGGGAATGATTGCTCTGCCCCTGCGATCGCATTCTGCTGCCTGGCTGTGACGGTGACAGCCAGGCTGAAGACAGCAGCGGACAGCAGCGGAGACGCCGTGGACTGGAAGACAGCGGGCCCCCTGGTAAGGGTGTTGCACCAGGCCCCCTGGTGAGCCGGGGCCTGGTACAACAGTACTCCCTGTACCCCCCTGATGGTGTCCCTGGATGTCATTGCAACATGGTTTATCCTACTTGGACTCTCCTCAGGATATGTCATTTCTGATAACGCCACCAATATTGTGAGAGCATTACAGCTGGGTGAATTCCATCACATTCCCTGTTTTGCTCACACAATAAACTTAGTGGTGCAGATCTTTTAAAAAAAATGACAAGGACGTGCAGGAGATGCTGTCTGGGTCCTGTAAAATATCTGGACATTTGGAGCAATTTAATTTGCCCTGCCACCAACTGGAGCAAGAGGTGGTGACAAGGTGTAATTACACCCTATATATGCTTCTGCGGATGGAGGAACAGCAAAAAGCCATCCACGTTTACTCCACAAGCCATGACATTGGCAAAGGAGGGGGGATGTATTTTACTCAAGCACAGTGGAGAATACTTTCCATGCTGTGCAAGGTGCTGAAACCATTCAAAGTAGTCACCGGTGAAGTGAGTTCAGACACTGCTAGCTTGAGTCAAGTGATTCCCTTAATTAGACTTTTGAAAAAGCAGCTTGAGAAACTGAAGGAGGAGATTGAACAAAGCAATTACGCTAAGTCGGACTTGTAGATCAAGTACTTTATTCGCTTCCCCAGGATCCAAGAGTTTTCAAAATCTTGAAATCGGATCACTACATTTTGGCAACTGTGCTTGATCCTCGGTTTAAGAGCTATGTCTTCTCTTTGTTTCCAACTGACCCAGATCTGAAGAGGTGCAAGGAGCTCCTGGTGAGCAAGATGACAGCTCAAGTGTTATGTGACAGGACAGCATCCTTTTTTCTCACTCAACTGCTGCTAGGAAAAACATAGCTTTCCCAAGAGACCCAAGGATGATGCAGATGACTCAGCACAACATTATGATAAATGGTATGGTCTAAAAGAATTGATCAAAAAACGTGACAACTCTGCCGTAACTCCTCCTGATCCTACTATCAACATCCAAAGGATAGTGGAGGATTATTTTCCCAACAGCATAGAAATAGACACATCAGACAGGCCCTTTACATACTGGGAGGAAAGAAAGGGAATTTGGAGACCTATGTACCAACTCGCTTTGCACTGCTAAGGTGCCAACCATCCAGTGTGTAGAGTTTTCAGCACAACCGGGAACCTTGTCAGTGATCGGCGTACGAGGTTACTTCCTCGAAATGTGGAAAAGATGATGTTCATAAAACTGAACTTCAAGATCCACAAGGAAGTGCCAATGTTACCTACATGTGCTATATACTGTTATGTGCTTTGCAAAAATCTTAGACACCCATTGATGATGATGACTCAGCACAAGAGTCATTTTGACATCTGGTCTTGTCTACTGTAAAAGAATTGACCAGAATAAGTGACACATCTGCTGTAACTCTAGCTGATCCTACTATCAACATCCAAAGAATGGTGGAGGATTATTTTTCATTTTTTTGAACGGTATAAAGACAACAGTTTTATTAACAAAGAACAATGTTGCTTGCAGAAGTAATGTAAGCATGGATGTCTAAATAGACGTGTATATGTATTACCTTCTACTTTGCTGCTGTTTCATCAGTATTGCACAAAGTGTTTGTAATCTGCACTTTACATCAAAGGTACCTAACTATATTATAATGTTTTGCTGATTTGAAGCTAAGTGATGAACTTGCTTGTTGCTTTGAAATACAATGGCTCTTTTTAGTGCATTGTTTGGCACCCTGGATTGGTCTGGGTCTGATAAAAGCACGCATCCGGGGGGTGGGCTGGGGAGGTCAGCGCCATGTATTAGTTGTAGAATTACCACAGTTATCCAAGGAACGGGTGGAGCGATCAAATGAACTATAACTAATTTCATGATCCAAGGACAATTCCATCTTGCAACATTTTTCTTTTCTGCCACTGCTGTGTGGCAATGTTTCCTAGATGTGCTATGAAATGCTGTGTGTTTGTGTCATTGCTCTGTCACTTAGCATCCAGCCAGGTCGCTGCAGTCTTTGTTTGAAAGTGTATGAAAATAATATTGTGACCTGTGAGATGGTCCAAATTGACTGCAAATAACTTAAAATTAGTGTTATTGAGGTTAATAATAATGTAGGGGGGAAAAAAAGCAAAATTATGTGATTTTAGAAAAAAAAAAAAAAATAGGGATCCAAAACCAATACACGCAATGGCGGTTTTGCCAAAATCAAAACCAATATGCGAAGTTAATCCAGATCCAGATCCAAAACCAAAAACAAAACCAGAACACGGGGGTCAGTGAACATCTCTAGCTAAAATCAACGTTGGGCACATTCTTGTGATATGTACCTGTGATAGAGGAGGTACCAAGTGGGTTTGAGCTTTGTTAATGCTGCTTGTCTATCTCATTTAATCACATCCTCCTTTAGCAACTTTCTTAAATCAAAAAGATATTCAGAAGCAATGTTACCAGAGACTATGTGCATGTGCATGTTAGTGTCATTCAGCAGTATTAATCACAGGACAAATATTCAACATTTCTCTTTCCCCCCATATGCAAGGAATACACCAATTTATCATCTTTTTCTTGGGCTGAACAATTTTGTTTTTCAACATAACGATTATTAATACCAGCTATCTGTCTGCCTGAAGTACTAGGAGGTGTAATGTCATTATTAGGGTCTGGACCCTCAGTACCTTTAATGAAGGTACTGGCTCCTTGGGGGAACAGAGTTTAATGGCTTTTGTGGTTTCCACTAGAGGCCCTCACAAGGAGACTTGGAGACTACTGCCAGAAGACCATAGGTCACCGACCGCGAAGGAGTTTTACTCAGCATTTGCTAATAGACAGACATAGTACATCATAAACTTAAAAACAGTCTTTTAGAAATATCTATTCAAAAGCATTACAAACTGGTGACTGTCAGTGCCCTGGGTCATGCTTTTATACTGTCATATACAAGCTACTTACAGTCATATAAATCTACAGGTACGTGCCTGTGATTTAATTCTCAGTATTAGCTAGATGTGACTTACAGGAACTCTGTTTCCAATCATGGGTAAAACCTGAGCGGCAGAGACTAAAAGATGTTATCTCTTTGATTGTCTCTAAATTATTCTACTCTAATCCGTGATGTATTTATGGATACATATATCCAGAGGTGTAGCTACAAATAAGTGTACAATACCAATTTATGGCACAGGTCATAAAACCTAAAACCTCTATTTAAGGTTATATCAATATCCTCAATAATATCCCATCACAGACCCCTCATATTATTTGTGGTTCTGTGATATCTCAGGACATCTCAACTGTGTGACAGGAGGTTAAGCACCTGAGATAAGTTTGAATGAAGAGAATAAAGGTCACAGGAAAATGTTATATTTTCACAAATATCATGCTTGCAAGAGTTACATTTCTGGTTTGTAAGTAAAAGGAAACTTATGACCTGTTGCCTGCAGGTAATACCATCTTTGCAGGAAATTCTGGTAAGAAGTTAGGCCAGTGTAAACAAACTCTTACTTGAAAGGTGTTTGAAAGTCATAGAAAACTAATTTGCATTTACAGAGACTGTCTTGTTCTGACATCACAGTGGAAGGGGGTTTGTGGGCACCTGAAGCAAGTTTAAAATGTCCTGTAAATCCAACAGTTTTTATTCACTTTTGGGAGTCAATTTGTTGTTCATGTTCTCCCAGCAGACAGAAATATGATCATTTGCGAGTGTACCATGTTCTGTTGTTTCCCCCTTTTTACTTTATACAAAACTATTTTATTATATCTTTATATGTCATTTTGTTCATTGCATTAAATCACAGTTAATTTATGTCTCTGTTCTTGCGAATTCACATGTCAGACTTTGCATGGTATTAGAGCGCTACATAGCTGAAACAGAGGAGATTGTTTGGTTTATGATAACTCAGGGGAGATCATTTGGTATATAAGAACTCTGATGAAAATAAGTTGTGAGAGATTAGTTTAGAGCAGTGGTTCCCAAACTGTGCACCTAGGCTCCCTGGGGTGCCTTGGTGATCTCACAGGGGTGCCTCGGCCAGAGCCAGTGGTAATCAAGACGGGGGATTACTTGGTAATTATTTTGGCTTAGGGGTGCTTTGAAAAAATTTTGGAGACCCTAAGGGTGTCTTGAACTGCAAAAGTTTTAAATCCACTGGTTTAGAGGCTTCCTGAATAAGAGTGTTAGCTGTTCACAAAAAACCTTGGTGGTGGCATAATTGGTAAGGCAAAGTTAGTGTGTGGGATGGACAGAGAGGGCCTGATTCATCAAGGCACGAATAATGAGTGCAATGTGCGTTTGTTTTAAAATGTATGTAAAAATCGTGTATATGTATGCCTGAATTCAACAAGGAATGTATGTGAAGATATGTGCGTTGATGAAAATTGCAGTATACGTCTAATACCTATGTGGAATATAAAATCACAATAGAATGCACAGAAAAAAATATATATTCAATTGATGTCACCTGATAAAAACATAGGCATTAATGATAAAACATAAAAAAATGGAAAAAAAAGTGTGTTTATTTAAAAAAAACAATTTCATGAAATACATTTATTAGTATGTTATGAATGTCTACTGTACATAAAATAATTGTTTACAATTGCTCCTGATTGCAAACACATGTAATATCATGCATACACAGCAGTGTCGGACTGGGGCATGAAGGGCCCACCGGGGAACTGCAACGCTAGGGGCCCACCATAGGGGGTGTGGCCAGTCATCATAGAGGCGAGACTCGACGCTAGAGGGGGAGTGGTCAGCCCACGAAGGACAGCTAGCACCATAGTGTAGTATATAATGAATGCAGTGTGTGTATAAAGAGTACACAGTCTGACCTGCCCCTTAGATTGGGCAGAACAGTCACCTAAATCGGGATTGTCCCACTAGACCAGGCTTGGCTAACCTGTGGCACTCCAGGTGTTGTGAAACTACAAGCCCCAGCATGCTTTGCCAATATATAGCAGCTTATTGCTGGAAGGGTGTGCGGAGACTTGTAGTTTCACAACACCTGGAGTGCCACAGGTTAGCCAAGCCTGCACTAGACTCAGAATATTTGACAGACTGTCCTACCTGTTCGTGTCACTTTTACCCCCTGTAGCTGCTGGTTTCTTTAGTTGCTGCTTGTCTGGATCTTGGAATGTTGAGGGCCCTATTTGGAAAAAATAATGGGTACATTTAGAAGATTCCAACCAGCCCTGGCATTAAATCAATAGGACCAACAATTAATACTTAGGCCTTCCTCCAGCCCCAACATTAAAGTTATATTATTCCCATTTAATAAACCTATTTCCCTCCCTCCAGACAGCCCCTGCAATAAATCGCATTTATGTATAATACGTATAATAAATATACCTATTTCCCGCAACCGTCACTGCCATTAAATAATTCATATTCACATTTAATTAAAAGCCCCCAAAGCACCCCATCTTAAATTAAATTGTCCCACCTTCACCCTACAAAGAAAATAGCACCCATTATTTAGCTACCACCTACCACATACACATTACATTGCCACAAGCCCGCTGTGCCATCACACACACATTACTGTGCCCCTTAATCACCATGCTGGGCCTCTTTATGATCACACTGCGCCCTCCATGCTGTTTTTGCCCCCCCTTCATCACCCTGTTTCATGCTGCTTTTGTTCCCCCCTTCTCCTGGCCCCCCTTAACTCTGCCTTCATGCTTCCCCTTCACGCTCCCCCTTCACTCTGCCTTCATGCTCCCCCTCCACTCTGCCATCATGCTCCCCCTTCACTCTGCCATCATGCTCCCCCTTCACTCTGCCTTCATGCTCCCCGTCCACTCTGCCATCATGCTCCCCCTTCACTCTGCCATCATGCTCCCCCTTCACTCTGCCATCATGCTCCCCCTCCACTCTGCCATCATGCTCCCCCTTTACTCTGCCATCATGCTCCCCCTTCACTCTGCCATCATGCTCCCCCTTCACTCTGCCATCATGCTCCCCCTTCACTCTGCCATCATGCTCTCCCTCCACTCTGCCATCATGCTCCCCCTCCACTCTGCCTTCATGCTCCCCCTCCACTCTGCCTTCATGCTTCCCCTCCACTCTGCCTTCATGCTCTGCCATCATGCTCCCCCTTCATGCTCTGCCATCATGCTCCCCCTCCACTCTGCCTTCATGCTCAACCTCCACTCTGCCATCATAGTTTGCCTTCATGCTCCCCCTTCATGCTCCGCCATCATGCTCCCCCTTCACTCTGCCATCATGCTCCCCCTCCACTCTGCCTTCATGCTCCCCCTCCACTCTGCCTTCATGCTTCCCCTCCACTCTGCCTTCATGCTCTGCCATCATGCTCCCCCTTCATGCTCCGCCATCATGCTCCCCCTTCACTCTGCCATCATGCTCCCCCTCCACTCTGCCTTCATGCTCTGCCTTCATGCTCCCCCTTCATGCTCTGCCATCATGCTCCCCCTTCATGCTCCCCCTTCACTCTGCCTTCATGCTCCCCCTCCACTCTGCCATCATACTCTGCCTTCATGCTCCCCCTTCATGCTCCCCCTTCATGCTCCGCCATCATGCTCCCCCTTCACTCTGCCTTCATGCTCCCCCTCCACTCTGCCATCATACTCTGCCTTCATGCTCCCCCTTCATGCTCCCCCTTCATGCTCCGCCATCATGCTCCCCCTTCACTCTGCCTTCATGCTCCCCCTCCACTCTGCCATCATACTCTGCCTTCATGCTCCCCCTTCATGCTCTGCCATCATGCTCCCCCTTCATGCTCCCCCTTCATGCTCTCTTCTTTCTTCCATTCCCTCACTTACCTTTTCTATCTGATTATTTCTTCTCTTCTGTCTTCTGTCTTCTGTCTGCGGCGCTCCTCACTGAATGTCGGGCGTGATGACGTCACGCCCGGCATTCAGTGCGCACGGAGCCGGCGCCGCAGACACGCAAGGTTTTTTTTTGTTCTTTTTGTCTTCAGTTATTCGCTCCCCCACCAACGAAGAGGGGAGCGATCAGGGTCGGGGCCTACCGGGGGATAGACCGGTCCCCCGGCGGGCCAGTCCGACCCTGATACACAGCCATCATCACTAGTAATCGGCACTTAGACTTGACTTGTAGCTGGAGCAAGAGATATGGCTGATAAACAAGTACTTTTGAGACGCCCAGAGCCTGGATTGGACACTGGTTCGTTCGCTCGAGATTGGAACGCCCTTACTGTACACTGACTACGGCCAAATGCCCCATCCTGGCCCTGTCCCTTTACTGAAATCATGGGCTGTAGTAAGTGTCCTTTATAAGCAAATGTGATTTGAATGTTGCTGCGTTCTGTGGCGTATGAGCCAGTTCTGGGCATGCACAGAGTGCTGTTGCTGATTGTACACACCAAATCCGCATTTATGTTCCTTGATGAATTAGGCATTTTAATCATTCTTAAACAGACCAGATGGTTGTTTTTGATCAACCCTTTGTCACACACACATCACGCAGGGTCAGATGAGTGCTGAATCGTGACACCTACTTTTCCAACCTTGTATCTGGGAGACTTGGAGGCAAAGTAAGAAAAAATTAAGTGGGCAGGGGTTGATGCCATGGTCCGCGACAGAAAATAGGTGGGGCAATAGCAGTATCTAATCCGATTCACTTCAGTATACCGCAAGTGACATGAATGTGATGCAGCGATTGCATCATCATGATGCTACCATTTGTTGTTTACTCGGGTGAACAGGGCTTGATGACATGGCTCGTGTCATGGCCTTGCCCACTTTGTGCCAGATAAGTATTC